>NC_060120.1:572532162-572835192 GCF_021461395.2 Schistocerca americana
TACTGTTTAGGGCATACATTCATAAGTTTTCAGATCAAAATTTTTGTAGTCAGATTACAAAACACAGTTGACTGCTAAAACTTAATTTTTTATATACGTTCTTTAGTTCAATTCATTTTAGATTTTTCTGTCCTCTTCCGCTAGAAACCGGGATATGGCATCGTATGTACTCCTGGTTGTGTCTCCGAGAATTGGGATCGTGCAAGCGACTGGCAGTGATCAAGTCTTAAGAGCTCCTTTAAAAAGTCGACTCCGCCTTTCTCATAGCGTCTACACTGAAATAAGATGTGATTTACATCACCAATTGTTTCCTGTTCACATTGATAGTGGGTTGTTTCCGATACGCCGATTCTCTGTAAGTGGGTAGTGAAAGATCCATGATTCAGACGCATTCTCACAATGGACGTTATAATTTTCCTTGAATGTTTGAAGTTCGCAAACCATGGCTGTCTTGGCATGAATGTCTGTATGTGTGCATAGCTTTTACCTCTTGTTTGTTGGCTTTCATTCCATTCTCCCTGCCATGAGATTATCGCTTGTTGTTTTACTTTTAGGAGGGATTCTGTGTATGGGAGTTTAATGTCCATAGGTCTTCCACTGTTAATCGCATCTCTAGCTAGTTGATCTGCTTTGTCACTGTATAGGATGCTGGAATGCGATTTCAAAAAAAAATGGTTCAAATGGCTCTGAGCACTATGGGACTTAACATCTGAGGTCATCAGTCCCCTAGAACTTAGAACTACTTAAACCTAACTAACCTACAGGCATCACACACGTCCATGCCCGAAGCAGGAGTCGAACCTGCAACCGTAGCAGTCGCGCGGTTCCGGACTGAAGCGCCTAGAACCGCTTGGCCACCGCGGCCGGCGAATGTGATTTGACTCATACAAATTCTATAATTTGGCCAGTCTTCTTAGCTTTGTGGTATTGATCCAGTATGTCGAGGGTGTATTTACTAGTTCTTTTGTCCCAATTCCTGTAACTAATGGATTTTAGAACGCTTTGAGAGTCAGAGATTATTACTGCTTTGGGGATTTTGAGAGATCTTGCATATTTGATTGCCTCTATAAAGTCTCAGCAAGAACTATGGAAGCATCACCTGATAGTTGAAACTTCCTTTCTTCTGCAGATTCTGGACAGAAGAAAGCACGTCTGGTATGATTTTCCGTCCCCATTTTTGAGCCATCTGTATACAGTTTAAGATAGCTTGCCCATTTTTCTACCAGGTGCGATGTAGGTGAAAGCTGCCCATATCCTTTTCCTTTGCTGGAATAGTCGACGTATGTTACAGGAATATTGTGATAAGAGCTGTAATAGTCATATAGGAACATTGGAAGAACCTCACTTCGAATACTTTCTTTTGGAGATATTTCCAGTCTTCGTAACGCTTGTAGATATAAAACTGCTGTTTCCTAACATTTCAGTTATCCTTAATTTGAGAGAGCGTTTCGCACTTTTTTATCAGCGGATGTTTAGTATCTGCCATCCGCTGTAAGATATAACGATCACACATCATTGTTCATTGAATATGTAGAGGTCTTTCTGATGCTTCCGGGAGAAGGGCGTTGGTGGGAGAAGAATGCGTAGCTCCGAGACAGATGCGTAAGTTTCTGTACTGCAGTGTATCCAGTAGTGCTAGGTACTTGTTAGAAGCAGTATAATAGACCGTGCATCCATAGTCTATACCGGAGCGTATCAACGTGCGGTAGAGGGTGAGAAGAGTGTTGGGGTGAGCCCCCCACCATACTTTTGACACTGATCTGATAAAGCTCAATGCTTTTTCACACGTACTGACGAGGGTTTGAATATGAGGTATCCAACTCATTCTGGAATAGACGTTTTCTTCATCACGAACCGAAAAAACATGACTGTTCATATCAAATCGATCACTGATGTACGACAAGCAATTCCCTCGTGGCAAAGAGACATTTCGTGGATCCGTTTAAGATGTGCCACGTGTATTTGAAAAGTTGAGAGACCTCGGTACAAAATCCATTTTAAATATTACCGCTATATTTCGTATTAAAGCAGCTTTTGACATCAGTAACTTTAGCCAATCAGAAGCCCCGATACCTAGCTGCTGCGAGTGGCATGTGTTTTGACAGTCCTTACCCTCATCGCATGCGACGTCTTCGGGCTAGTATCTTTGTGAGTGGCGGTTTGATGAATGAAGAATGTGGGTAGTGTCGGTTGCGTGCGACGTTTTTAGCTGTATTGCAGTGTTTTTAGCTCAAATTGTGTATCAGTAAGTGTTTTACGCAGTCTCTTGATTTTGTTTTGTACATAATGAATTAACGTCGAAACGTGTTATTAACGAGTAGCAACCACAGTGATACGTTTTACCCATTCCATTCAAAACGTAAACCCGGTTAATTCTTTGTACCGTAGTTGTTAAGTTATTCATGCACGAATGAGCTACATTGCCCACCCGTGAACGAAAATACGTCGTACAAAAAACTGTCAAAGCGAGACACTTGAATTGTCAAAGTCATCTCGGGAATTGTTATATGCGTCGAAGTTATTGTGTTGTTAGAGTAACGTGAATGAGTGCTATATCTTTTCGGCACTAACAAATCGTATGGTTAAAATGAAGTTTAGTTCACTGATTGGTGTTCCCTTTTTTCATCTGTGTTTTCATCTATGGTTTTATTGTATACTTCGACGCGTTCCACACCCACGAGAATCATCTCATTTTTGTGTATGCGGAACGAAAACTGAATCTAATCTTTTTTTGCAAATTATGATTACTGATTGAGGTACCTTGGTCGTATTTGTCATTTTATAAACAAAAATAATTTGAAAATAAGTAGATCATGTAAAAATATGCATAAAATAGTTTATCACATTAATATATTTTTTACACTGTTAACACTGACATTTTATGTTCAGTTGTTTGTAACACTATGACAGATACCATGGTATATCATCATGTGAACAGCTTTGTTTGATAATAACCACGAGTAACTCAATGTGCAATACAACTTTATTATTTTTGTAGGTAGAAGGAAACGAATTTAGCTAGAGCAAGTATTTGCGAAATATTTTCGTTACATTCTTCTTAAGAGTACTGTTTTTATACCTGCTGGAAACCGTTTATTGCTTGTAAAACAGGTTTTTTTTATCTCATAATGGTAATCTGCTCAATATTATGGCTACATTGGTAGTGAAGACAGACTTACAAATATAAATTCAGAGGTTTTTGATAGTGAGATCCAGTTAAGCTTTAAAATTTGTAAAACAAACTTCTCTCATTTATTGGTATGGATCAGAGTGTAGTACACAAATTTTGTAAATGAACTACAATTTGTGATGGTGATACAACATGTAAACATTTTGTAATGTTATTTTCATTGATGTGGAACATGTTGAGTGTCTTAAAGCAGTTACTCAGTTACAGTTGTAGTTATTTTGTGCTGAGTTGTCTAGTCATATAATTCATTAGGGCTACAGAAATTTCACCATTTATCTATTGTACTCTGCTTATATTTAAGAGTCTGCTGAGCAGTATTTTTAGCAAATTCACTATATACAATGGAAATGTTACACAGTAGCATGCTTTCTCAATAAAATGTTAAAATTATGAATAGCCTTACCAGTTAACTAGCTACAGTACTCTATATTTGTCCTTGGTGTAAAAACAGAATAAAATCTTAACACTAAAAATATTGTTACCATTATTGTCAGTTCACACAATATGACTAGGTGCTTGTGACCCTCACATCAAAGAAAGCCTTTCTCATCTCAGTGTATCCTTGACAAGGACTACTTCAGACTCTTGTGTCTTTGCCTTAATGAAACCCTGTATAGTGTCAGTTTCAGAGCATGAAATGGTCTCAGCTGTCATCCTTTGTTGAGCAGCTTGTGGTGATGTTGGTAATATATGTTGTTGGTCAAAGATTGCTACAGACCATCAGTAATTTATCATTAAAGCAATTTATTGACTTCATTGGTATTTAGTACCAGATTGTACTAATCTCAGAAAAATTAAGTAGTGGTCCCATCCGGCTGATGGCAGTTGGTTTGTGTCACTGGAGCACTCCCAAACCTGAAAGATTTCATGTTATCATAATCAGTAATAATAATTTGCTATGCTATATTACTGAAACAAGTCTTAATTTCATACTGGTATTTAAGGAAAGGAATTATAACTGATTTAATTCCAAAATAAATCCCATTGTGTTGCTGTATTTAAAACAGTTTCTACATAGTTGAAACTAAATAGGTGAACAGTAAATAAACAATACCCATAAATAGTATGCAAAATAAGCAGTCTTTTGGACACTTGAGTCGTCAAAATTGTAGTGGATGTTTTGGGTATTATTCTCTCTGTTAAGGATTCGATAATGGTAGTTGCATTCTCAAGCAAGAGGTTCATTTCCACTTTATCAATATAAAATAAAGTACATTACCTTTATATTTGACAAAATGGAAACAGATATTAAAAGTGTACATATAGGGACGCAATTGTGGTAATTGTCATCCAAAAGTTTCAGTGGTGGGGGCCTGCCATACTACAGGGTTGAGGTGGATGGATTTGGAGCAATGTAGGAACAAGAAATCCTGAAATGGCTAGTGTGAAAAGAAAAGCCTAATTTAGTTGACTGAAATGGGAATAAACCAGAAATAAGGATGGCCTGATAAGAACTCAGTTAAATATCTTGATGTTATTTCATCTCAATTATGCTAAGTTGAGTAGTAGTTACATTTGAAAGATAGTTATATTTTGTATGCTTGCTAATCTAGGTTGGAGGAATTGCTAGAAGGCTCTTACCCATAAAAATCTTATTAAGCTAAAGTGAAGCAGCACGAAAATAATGAAAAATAGGATATATGTAGAATCCATAGTTCTGGAGTCATTAGGCTGAGTGTTTGCAATAGGGCCTAATAATTTGCTAGGCAACCAGACTTCATGGAATACTGGTTACAATAATATTCCTGTAACTGCCGCCTGGTAAGAGAATGTAAGAACTCGTGTGCAACTCATTCTGTGGTGATTTCTGGGCACCCAGTAGTTTTATGCTATGTGCTTGGCAATGTTGACTGATTTGAGTGATCAAGGGAAAACCACAACAAATATATCATACTTTGAAGTGACTCTTTGATCAAGTGGGTTAGTGCCAGGATGCTAACCTAAATGTCGGGGGTTTCATCCGCAGCAGTTGGTACAGGGATTTCTTTGTGTCAACTTACCACTTTTTCACCTGTGGAAATGATTTATTGATGGCTGACAAGTTAGTTGGGAGGTGAGAGGGAGACATAACACATTCTGTAGGACTCTTGTGTAGTAAAGCATTGTGATGTTCAAACCTACCTTTGTGTAGACGACAGCTGTAACTATAATCTTTAGTGTTTCAGATAACTGTTTTGAAATTGTCCTCATTATACAGTGCATAACTGTTAAAGAAAATAAACTAGCCAAATAGTTATGTCAGACAAACTGTATAATATTTTATAAATTAAACTCTTAATTCACTTTGATATTTTTAAAAATATATACTGTCAGAAACAGTATTTTTAGGCTACTGGCTTAAGCTGATGTATTTACTCTGTTAATCGTATCTATTTGATTCAAGATGAAATGGAGAGCACATTTTGAGCACCTGTGCAATACATTGAAGATATTGTATTATCACCGTGAATGCCCAATGTTGCACTTAACTTTTGCTGTGTGCTATGACCTAAACAATGCAGTGACCACTCATTTTTGTCCTTTCAGTACCACAGACCGTAAATTACTGACTCATTGCACTAGCTGTATTTATATCAGAGTGAGCATGATTTCCTGAAGCTCATATACTTGGCAGTTCTCCAGTTTCTAGGTGACTGATCTAGGAGAAATGAATAGTCTTTTCTCTTCTTTTTGTTATTCTGGGTGATTATACTCTAAGCTGTATGACGCAGAAAGGTTCAGAAAGCTGGTTGAAACCTGAAATCAGCAGCAGTGAGATTTTTTGCAGAAAATATAAGTGCATATTGAAGGGATAGACTTGTGGGAAAGGGAGGTGCTGTATTTGTTGCAATAGACTCAAAACCACTGAGATAGAAATTGAAGTTGCATGTGAGATTGTTTGGACAACATTCAGTATCAGGGATGTGCATGAAATGGTAACTGGAGCCTTCTGTTGCCCACTTGATACATCTCCTGATGTAAACGAAAGCTTCAGAGGAAACCTCGGGTTGCTTGTACGTAAGTTCCCCCATCATACTGTAATCACGAGCGGAGACCTTAATCATCCAGCAATCAATTGTGAAAATTACAGTTTTGTCATTGGTGGGTAAGAGTTCTTGTGGAGCAATACTAAATGCCTTTGCTGAAAACTACGTAGAACAAATAGTTTGGAACCCCTCCCATGGTGGAATAATTATGGGTCTGAAGGCAGCAAATAGACATGATATCTTTGAGGATGTCCACAATGAAACTGGTATCGGTGATCGTGTCATGGTTGTGGCAACAATGATAACCAAAGTACAAATGGCAACTAAAACAACCAGAAAGATATATATGTTCAGTAAACTAGATTTAAAAAAAAAAACTGTTATATCTTAAGTGAGGAACTAGAAACTTTCAGCATAGGGTAGGAGCGTGTAGAGGAACTACGGCTCAAGTTTAAAAGAATAGTTGACTGTACCGGTACAACAGTTCACAATGGGAGGGGACCCTGTATGTATAAAATCACTTTAAAGGAACTTCTAAAGGAACAGAGACTACTGCATAATAAGTGTAAAACAAAGCATAGAACTATAGATAGATAGATGCTGAATGAAACATGTTTGTCTGCCAAGATGGCAATGCATGAAGCCCTCAGTGACTACTGTAGCAAAATACTGTCAAGTGATCTTTCACAAAACCAAATGAAATTTTGGTCATGTGTAAAGGCTGTTAATGTCCAGGACTTAGCAAATGAGACAGGAACTGAAATTGAGGATAGGAAAGCAAAAGCTGCTATGCTTAACTCTGTTGTCAAACATTCCATTACAAACCAAAACTCGGGAATATTTCCCCAATTTAATCTGTATAACACCAAAAAGATGAGTGAAATCAGTATTAGTGTCAGTGGTGTTGAGAAACAGCTGAAATCGTTAAAATTGAACAAAACTGTAGGGCCCAGTAGAATCCCTGTCAAATTTTATACTGAATATGCTGCTGAGTTAGCTCCTCTTCCAACTGTAATCTGTCATATATCCTTCAAACAAAAAAATTGTGCCCAGTAGTTGGAAAAACCACAGATCACACCATCTTCAAGAAGGGTAGTGGAAGTGGTCCACAAAAGCGACTGTTCAATACCTTTGACACTGATTTGTTGTAGAATCTTAGAACATATTCTGAGATGAAACACAATGAGATACCTCGACCAGAATGGCCTCCTCCATGCCAGCCAGCATGGGTTCCGGAAACATTGATCGTGTGAAACCCAAATCTGTTTTCTCACAAGACGTACTGAAAGCTCTGGATCAAGGCAGTTGCATTTCTGTAAAGCATTTGACTCAGTACCACACCTACTCTTTCTGCCAGAAGTATGATCATATGGGGTATCAAAAGAAATTTGTGAATGGATTGAAGACTTTTTTGATAGGGAGGACACAGTTTGTTATCTCGGATGAAGAGTTGTGGTCAGATATAGAAGTAAATTCAGGGGT
The DNA here is from genome assembly GCF_021461395.2 of Schistocerca americana. Classification (NCBI taxonomy): domain Eukaryota; kingdom Metazoa; phylum Arthropoda; class Insecta; order Orthoptera; family Acrididae; genus Schistocerca; species Schistocerca americana. The sequence goes on from NC_060120.1 coordinate 572,539,801, forward strand.
GCCACAGGGAAGTGTATTGGGACCCTTGCTGTTCATTTTGTATATTAATGACCTCACAGACAATATTAATAGTAACCGCAGACTTTTGCTGATGATGCAGTTATCTATAATGAAGTACTAACTGAAAAAAGCTGCATAAACATTCAATCAGATCTCAATAAGATTTCAAAGTGGTGCAGAGTTCGACAACTTGTTTTAAACATTCAGAAGTGTAAAATTGTGCACTTCACAAAATGAGAAATACATAGTATCCTGTGGCTATAATATCAACAAGTCACAGCCAGTCAACTAACTCTTACAAATACCTGAATGTAACACTTTGTAGGGATGTGAAATGGAACGACCACATAGTGTCTGTTGTGTGTGTAAAGCAGGTGGTAGATTTGGTTTATTGGTTGAATACTTGGGAAATGCAATCAGTCTATGAAGGAAATAGCTTACAAATCACTTGTGCAACCCATTCTAGAATATTGCTCAAATGTGTGGGGGACATACCAAATTGGTTTAACATGAGATATTGAAAGTATCACAGAGAATGACCACAAACATTGTCACAGATTTGTTTGACACATGGGAGGGTGTTACAGTGATGCTGAAGAAACCGAAGTGGCAGACTTGAAGATAGACATAAACAATCCCAAGAAAGTCTGGTAGCAAAGGTTCAGGAAGCTCTAGGAATATATTACAATCCTCTATGCATTGCTAACGTAGGGATCATGATGACAAGATTAGAATAATTACAGCACCCACAGAGTCATTCTATCAATCATTCTTACCATACTCCATGCGTGAATGGAATGGGAAGAAATCCTGATGACTGGTACAGTAGTATGTACCCTCTGCCATGCACCTCTGGTTTTCAGAGAGTGGATGTAGATGTTGACAACTGACATGATCTATCAGGATCAGATGACTGATCCCCTTTGTCCTTTGATCAGTGTAATTGGGACTCATCAAATTCAGGCTTACTATTAGTCTCGTAAATGCAGAACTTGAACTGAAGCATTCAAGTTTAATTGGCTTCTTTTGCATCCAATTGCTAAGTATTCACTGCAGTCAGAGTAGTATCCATCCATGCTAAAGATGTTATAATTGGCCATTTTTGTGTGAATTTTTCTGAGAGGCAACTGCTTAATAACTTTAGATAAAGCTAAAATAAGTTGTAGCATAATAAAGTAGGAGTCTTGGAGTTAGCCAGAATTATAGTAACCATACTCAAAAATAAAGAATTAAAATAACAAGAAATAATGTTAAATAGCAAACAAGAAGGGCATATATGAGTATCTACATGGAAGGGACAGCAGTTGAACTGAAGCATTTAATCAGAAAGAAGTTACACTTTTTCCAACCGCTTTCCAGGGTTGAAGGTGGGATGAGGGGTGTTGGGAGAAAAGGGTGAGAGTGAAAGTATCAGCCTAAACTTTGTTGTTATGACCAGATATGCTTCGGCTTCATCATGTAGTGTTGTTAAACAGGTAAATGCCATTTTAGAATATTACTGACATTGAGTGAAATACGTAAATATGTATGATATTCTGTAACATAGCAATTCTACTGTGCTATACTGAATCCTAATGTAGGTCCTATTTGTAGAATGTCACTGCTACTCTAGACACAAGACTCTCCTGCACATTCCCAGTACAGATGCCGTGATGCACTCCAACACAGTGGTTGCTAACAGTTCTCAGACAAATGATAAAACTGTGGGTAACTGAAAAAAAGAGTTAAAGATAGGTAGTTACCATTGTAAGTATAGTATACTCACACCATGGCACAGACAAATGTGACACATTAGGAAACGGTATCATTTAAGAAGTGTGAATTAAAGTGACCTTTGGGAAACAAATCAATGAGAGAGAGCAGAGTAGGGCAAGAGGGAAATTGGCAATGCAATATTAGAATTAACGAGATCAGATTTATAAAAGTATTGGAATTTAACTTCTTGTTGTTTAATGTGTACTATATTAAGATTATCAATTTGCTTATCCTCGGCCAACTCTGTGGAACGCTTTTTCTGAAACTGAATATTGAGCAATGGTCTTTTATATCTCTATGCAGAACAGGTAGTATGAATAGCCCATGTTCCACCCTTCTTTAATTAGTTTTGTTACTGTGTTGCAGTCATTAATGTGACCTGCAGTCGTACAAGCGGCTTGTCCTTAGCATAATACTGAAGATTCATAATTGTATTTTCTGTTCAACACACTTGGACACCATTGTACTAGCATTCCAAATATGGGTTTTAGCTAGAATCTGAGTGTGTGAATATAGGAAAATCTTTAGAAAACACTGCCATAGTAGGCAATAAATAGGTTTCTACTGCTTTTATTTATCTGTCCCCCACCCTCCTCGTACTGTCTGTTCAAAAGTATCTGCAAACCCCTATGTAATGCACAATTCACCACATCGAAAGAGATGGACCCACCAGTAACGGTGGTTGGAGCTGTTGTGTCATCAGTAGGGAAGCAGAAATAGCAGAAAGGATGGGTAGGGAGAGCAATGCTTGAGATGGTTGAGAGAGCGATGTCACTGGACAGTGCATGACTGGAAACATGCCATTTGGAGTGATGAATTGTGCTATAACGTGTGACAATCCAATGGAAGTGATTGGGTTTGGCATATGCCTGCATTGTGTTACTTGCCGTTGTGTGTAGCAAAAAAATGGTTTAAATGGCTCTGAGCACTATGGGACTCAACTGCTGTGGTCATAAGTCCCCTAGAACTTAGAACTACTTAAACCTAACTAACCTAAGGACATCACACACATCCATGCCCGAGGCAGGATTCGAACCTCCATCCGTAGCGGTCATGCGGTTCCAGACTGTAGCGCCTTTAACCGCTCGGCCACTCCGGCCGGCTGTGTGTAGCATCCACAGTGGAGTACGTAGTTGGTGATGTTATGGTATGGGGGTGTTTCTCATGGTTAAGGTGTAGTTCTCTTATTGTACTTGAGAAAACACAAAATGTGGAAGGATATGAACACATTTTACAGGATTATGTACTGCCTACAGTAGAGATATGGTTCAGAGACAAAGATTGTACTATCATGACAATGCACACTGTCCTAAAATAGCAAATGTGACACAATGGTTTGTAAATGGTAACATTCCTGAAATGGGCTAGTCTGCTCAGTCCTGACCTGAACCGATTGGAACATCTCTGGGGTAAGCGGGAACATTGAATTTGCTCCAAACTCCAGCATCCAACATTGTCTGGTTTCATCTATTAAGGGAGAATGAGCTACCATTCCTCCACAGGTACTAAGGCACTTCACTGAAAGTGTCAGTAGCAGAGTTCAAGCTGTTGTAAAGGTGAAGAGTGGGCAGAGCCCATATTAAAGTTCACAAATTGATGTCTTAGATACACTTCAACATATAGGACTCACTGACATGCAGCATGCACAGGGTTAATGGTGGTTGAGTGAGTCGTTTGCAGATTGGTAGGAAAGTGTGAATATATTTGGAGGATGAGGCATGGAGCTGCAGAGATCTTTTTTGTTTTTGTTTACTTGAATTTTTATGTTGTTCACAAATTGACACCTTGAGATTGACAGGAAGTGCAAAATGGCTAAGCAGGGATGGCTAGAGGACAAATGTAAGAATGTAGAGGCTTATCTCACTAGGGGTAAGATAGATACTGCCTACAGGAAAATTAAAAGAGACCTTTGGAGAGAAGAGAACCACTTGTATGAATATCAAGAGCCCAAATGGAAACCCAGGTCTAAGCAAAGAAGGGAAAGCAGAAAGGTGGAAGGAGTATATAGAGGGTCTATACAAGGGCGATGTACTTGAGGACAATATTATGGAAATGGAAGAGGGTAAAGATGAAATGGGAGATATGATACTGCGTGAAGAGTTTGACAGAGCACTGAAAGATCTGAGTCGAAACAAGACCCCGGGAGTAGACAACATTCCATTAGAACTACTGACTGTCTTGGGAGAGCCATTCCTGACGAAACTCTACCATCTGGTGAGCAAGATGTATGAGACAGGTGAAATACCCTCAGACTTCAAGAAGAATATAATAATTCCAATCCCAAAGAAAGCAGGTGTTGACAGATGTGAAAATTACCGAACAATCAGTTTAATAAGTCACATTTGCAAAATACTAAAGCGAATTGTGTACAGACGAATGGAAAAACTAGTAGAAGCCGACCTCGGGGAAGATCAGTTTGGATTCCGTAGAAATATTGGAACACGTGAGGCAATACTGACCCTACGACTTATCTTAGAAGCTAGATTTAGAAAAGGCAAACCTACGTTTCTAGCATTTATAGACTTAGAGAAAGCGTTTGACTCTGTTGAGTGGAATACTGTCTTTCAAATTCTGAAGGTGGCAGGGGTAAAATACAGGGTGCGAAGGGCTATTTACAATTTGTATAGAAACCAGATGGCAATTATAATAGTCGAAGGACATGAAAGGGAAGCAGTGGTTGGGAAGGGAATGAGACACGGTTGTAGCCTATCCCTGATGTTATTCAACCTTTATATTGAGCAAGCAGTGAAGGAAGGAAAAGAAAAATTCGGAATTGGTATTAAAATCCAAGGAGAAGTAATAAAAACTTTGAGGTTTGCCAATGACATTGTAATTCTGTCAGAGACAGCAAAGGACTTGGAAGAGCAGTTGAACGGAATGGACAGTGTCTTGAAAGGAGGATATAAGATGAACATCAACAGAAGCAAATCGAGGATAATGGAATGTAGTCGAATTAAGTCTGGTAATGCTGAGGGAATTAGATTAGAAAATGAGACACTTAAAGTAGTAAAGGAGTTTTGCTATTTGGGGAGAAAAATAACTGATGATGGCCGAAGTAGAGAGGATATAAAATGTAGACTGGCAATGGCAAGGAAAGTGTTTCTGAAGAAGAGAAATTTGTTAACATCGAATATAGATTTAAATGTCAGGAAGTCATTTCTGAAAGTATTTGTATGGAGTGTGGCCATGTATGCAAGTGAAACATGGACAATAAATAGTTTGGACAAGAAGGGAATAGAAGCTTTTGAAATGTGGTGCTACAGAAGAATGCTGAAGATTAGATGGATAGACCACATAACTAATGAGGAAGTATTGAATAGGATTGGGGAGAAGAGAAGTTTGTGGCACAACTTGACAAGAAGAAGGGATCGGTTGGTAGGACATGTTCTGAGGCATCAAGGGATCACCAATGTAGTATCGGAGGGCAGTGTGGAGGGTAAAAATCGTAGAGGGGGACCAAGAGATGAATACACTAAGCAGATTCAAAAGGATGTAGGTTGCAGTAGGTACTGGGAGATGATGCAGCTTGCACAGGATAGAATAGCATGGAGAGCTGCATCAAACCAGTCACAGGACTGAAGACCACAACAACAACAACAACAACAACAACATCATCATCTAACCGAGAAGTAAAATACCAATTTTCATAAATTTAGCTTTAATTGGTTTTAATGTAATGAAAGATTTTCTTAAAAATTTTCATTTCCTATTGCACTACCTTAGGGGTTGAATTTACAGAGACAATGAAACACTTTTTTTTTTTAAACCAAGAAGTCAAATACCAATTGCAATATATACAGCCTTAAAAATCCTTTAGTAGGCATAAGGCATAATCCATATCAATTCAGGCGGGCTAGGAAAAAATCTTACCTTCATAGTCTCGGATGTTATTGAATTTAGCATATATGTTAAAATGAAGGACTAAGGAAAAAGTTTTTTTTTTTTTTTCCCCTCCAAAAAAATTTCTGCTCTGAGATACAGCCCTCCAAAGATGACACTGTGCATACCATTTTGAAGATGCGAATTTTGGAAATTTTTTTAAAATGCTGTTTGTCTAGAACAGTTGCAGATATTTAGTTGGGGTTTTCTTTACTTGGAAGATAATTGCTTTATGATTACAAAGAAATTCTCCATTTGGATCTATCTGTCAAAGTTCTTTTACCATAACATTCTGAACTTTTTTTGTAATTTATGGATTTTTATTTTCAAAAACCCAATCCATAAAATTTTGATTTTTTTTTTTTCTGTTGCTTGTTGCCATATAGTTCTACATTCCCTGAAAAGGAGGCCTCCCACTTCTAGGTTGAACAGGTTTTATAAACAATTGAAATGTTTGCCATCAATAAAACCTGTTTTATTACTACATTGTCACATAACAGGCTCATAAAAATCAAAACATAGCCTTGTTTAACATGATTTTAGTTTTGAAAGATGAGTAAGAGACTCATTTTTCAAGCATTTTAAATGGGTCCAATATGTATGTGAAAGGTCCAAAGATTTAAAGGTTTCAATTTATACAACTTCCATGCACTCTGTCTTGTACTTAAATTAGCCAGTCAATGAACTACAAATGTGTTCCACTGCTTCAGTATTGTCGTTTGGTATAGGTTGAGGCCTTCCTGTTGAACCAATAGGAACTGGAGCACTTATAGTCTTCAAAACATTGTTAACAGGAAGTAAGTACTGATGGTGTTGTTACTGTCGTTCAGCTGAAAACCTATATCCAGGAGCTGGTCCATGTGATAGCATAAAGTGCACCACATTTTCATTTAACTTGTAACTGGTGTCTATAATCGCTGCAATCCACCAGTCACAGTCCTACACACACACCACAAACATCCCCTTTCTCAGGTTGTGAATCTGAATATTATCCTGCTGTTTCTGAGGTGTTGTCCGAACAAACGAAATTTCTTCTTTCTTGCTCTTTAAAGTGCGTGCAATATGAGTTTGCCCATCACTTTGAGCCCAAGAATGTGTCTTTTGAATTCCTTTCACAGGAGTAGTTTGTTTGGACCATTCTTCTTTTTTCTGCTCACGGAATTCTTCAATTTCCTCTTTGGACAAAAGAATGAGGGCTGTGGATGTGTAAGATTTCACGACTCTCGTAAAATCCTCAGCATTCTGAATTGCAGCTGTATTTAGCTGTATTTGGTCTGGAAAGATTATGTTTTGTAGCATGGTGCTTCAGCAGGCTTCCTACACCATCACAAGCCCCCTTCCCATGACCAGTAGCACTGTATACCCTGTCAGTTGGCACAAGCGACTTAACTCAATTCAAATAGCTGTTAATGATTTTTAAAATGATTAGGTGCACCATCAGAAATAATGACGATCTTCTCTGCCCCTGTTTGCAGTTGAAGAATTTTGTGCATTGCTAGCAAAGCATGTGCTTGAGTCATGTCCTGAGTCATCACTTATAACTGCAACGCTTGTGGTCTTGTTTTGAAAATATGTCACGCCTGTAAAAATTGAAACCTGGTCATTACTTCAATAATACCTTTGTACTTCTTGATGGAGAATTACACATCTGTTCTCAGGAAAGTCACAGTGAAGCACTAAACATAGTTCTTCAGCCTTTACACACCCTTTCACTTCTGCAGTGTGTTGTTGTTGTTGCAATTTCTTCACATGCTGGTGTGTTACTGCTTTCACTGACCATTTACCAAGTTCAAAATCCGCACAGTACACACATAAACAGACATCTCTAGGTGAGTGTGGAGCTACCTACGTAGGTCGTAGTGCATAAAGTTTTGATTATCCAATATATGAAGTTGTGTAGTTGGTCTTATAAATTGCAAAAGTTTCTTTAATACTGGAAGTCACGTACCTCTTTCACTTTCACAACTTTTTGGCCTTCAACTGTTACCGTTATAGTGTCTCTTTTATTGACACTCTAGTGAGAACAGTCCCATTCATCTTCCAGATAAAATGACTGCACTATTTGAACTTGAGCTGCTTCTTCAGGATGACCATAATAGGAGTCTGGTCTTCCAAAGACTCCATTTACAGACCTCACATTTCTTGACTTGTCTACCATGTAATTTGATACTGATGGAATGTGGTTCAAAATTCTTTTCTTTGAAAGTGTCTCTGGAATAATAGTTAAAACTTGCACCTTTTCACTGTAAGATGCACAGTATTCAACAGCTGAATTGATAGTTGTGAAAAATTCCTGGCAAGGGGTGCAAGAGTGCTTTGGTTCATTTTCATCTGAAGATGGAATTTCTGCTTTGAAGAATGTGGTCAGTTTTGCTGCAGTGTATTCATCCATAGCTTTAGTAATTTCTCTGCACTTTCTTGATGCGTAGAGCTAATGGTTTGACTTCACTGACCACGGTTTCTTAACAGGACTAACACCAACCTCTGTAGTTGACTGATTCACTGTATTTAATTCTTCCTCTATTGATGCAAAATCTGCACCATGGGAGGCTTCACCTTGTTCAGATACTATCATTGTTGTTATTCTGTCAAAACATGTGAAACACACATAGTCGTCACTGAAACATCTTCACTTTGAAACAGGGTCTTCAAATGAGAACACTTATTCCCAGCGTGTACAAAGTCTGTTTTTTTGCTTGTCTTATATATCACTCTTTTATGCATATGCAAATAGTCAGCACACTTCACTCTCCTGTGGCCCCAGTCACAAAACATTTCAAACAGTCCTTTTCACAAAACACACTGCAACTGTGTCAACTGGCAAATTCCTCACGAAAATGCAGAACTTACTGGATGGTCTCAGATTTCTTAGAAGCCTCTTCAGTAAACAAATTAGCACTGAACGACTACAGTACAGAAACCTTCAATGAACAACCACGACAAAGAAACTGACAAGAAACTACAACAAAGCGTAAGAAATATCAGCTACAAAGAAAGTGATAAGAAATAACTGCAATAAAGACAATAAAAATAAACATTGTAACAAAGAAATTAGTAAGGAACAACTTCAGTGAAGACATACATTACCCTTGGAAGTTAAAAAAAATGATTTTTTAAAATAAAACCTGTCCAACTTAAAAGTGGAAGCTCTCCTTTACAGAGAATATAGTACTACATGGTACTAATCACCAGAAAAAATTCTTACTTTACTGGATTGCCATTTTTGGAAAAAAAAAAAAAATATCAAAAGGCGACAATAAAAGAACTTTGACAGATATGTCCAAATGGAGGATACCGCTGTAATCATAAAGCAATTACGTTTCAAGTAAAAAAAAAAAAATAAAAAAAAATAGAACTGTTACAGAGATACAGCATTTAAAATTATTTTCCAAAATTGCCATTTTCAAAATGGTGTTCACAGTATCACCTTTGGAGGCCTGTATCTTGGGACAGGAATTTTCTTGGAAAGGGGGGGGGGGGGGGGGGAGAAAAAGTGTTTGTTACTTACTCCTGAATTGTAACATATGCTAAATTCAATAACGTCCAAGACTACGAAGGTAACCCCCCTACTTGAAGTAATACGGATTATGGCAGTAATTATTTATATTTAAAAGCCTTCACTCACATTTTATCCTCGTAGTGACTGAATTTCCAAAAATGCTGAAACATATATTTTTTATTTTCTACCGAGATACCAAATACCAGTTTCTGTAGTCCTAGCTTCAAAATTCCCTTAATATTAATATACAGTATGACCCAATTTCATCCCTTTGGAGGTTGAACTTCCAAAAAAAAGTGAAACTCGTATTTTTTCATCTCTAACTGAAAAGGCAAACACCAATTTTCAAATATTTGCATTAAAAAATGCTTTCAAAACGAAATGTCTTCATAAATGTTTTATCCCCATTTCAACCCATTATTGATTTAATTTCCAAAAACAGTGACATATGTATGTTTTATTTCCAACAGAGGAGCAAAATATAAATTTGGATAGGTTTAGCCTCAAAAATGGTTGCACAATAAAATATTTCCATAAAAACTTTAATCCCCCTTTTCACCCCCATAGTGGTTGAATTTCCGAAAACCGTGAAAAACATATTTTTTTATTTCTAACTGAGATGCGAAATTTGAATTTTCATAGATTTAGTTTTAAACATTCCTTCATAATAAAGTATTTTCAAAAAAAACCTCATCCCATATTTTGTCCCCTTAGGGGGTTCAGTTTCCAAAAGCACTGAAACATGTACTTTTTGTATTTGTAACAGAGAAGTCAAATACCAATGTTCATAGAGGTACCCATTACCTAATCTAATTCTTCAGCATCACCTGATTTAATTCGACTACATTCCATTATCCTCGTTTTGCTTTTATTGATGTTCATCTTATATCCTCCTTTCAAGATACTGTCCATTCCATTCAGTTGCTCTTCCAAGTCCTTTGCTATCTCTGACAAAATGACAGTGTCATTGACAAACCTCAAAGTTCTTATTTTTTTCTCCCTGGACTTTCATTCCTGCTCCAAATTTTTCCTTTGTGTCCTTTACTGCTTGCTCAATATACAGATTGAATAACATTGGGGATATGTTTCAACCCTGTCTCACTGCACTCTGTGATCGGACGGTGGGACTTAGTGATACACTTCACTCCGTCCGGCCCCAGAGCAGCATTCCCCTCATAGCTCAGTACTGCCCAGTACCGGAGGAACTGAATTACACTCTCCGCCAGGGTTCTGACTACCTCTCGTCGCGCCCTGAAATGAGAAATGTCCTGCCCACTATCCTTCCCACCCTTCCCACAGTGGTATTCTGCCATCCGCCAAACCTACACAATATACTTGTCCATCCTTACACACACCCCCCTCCCAGCCTTTTACCTCATGGCTCATACCCATATAATAGACCTAGATGCAAGACCTTTCCCATACATCCTTCCACCACCACCACCACCACCACCACCTACTAGAGTCCAGACAGGCTACCTGTGAAACCAGTCATGTGATCTACAAGCTAAGCTGCAACCACTATGCTGCATTCTATGTGGACATGACAACCAACAAGCTGTCTGTCCGCATGAATGGCCACCAACAAACTGTGGCCAACAACAAGTGGACCACCCTGTTTCTGAGAATGCTGCCAAACATGACATCCTTCATTTCACTGACTGCTTCACAGCCTGTGTCATGTGCAACTGCAACAAATACAATAGAAATAAACATTGTAACAAAGAAATTAGTAAGAAACAACTTCAGTGAAGACATACATTACCCTTGGAAGTACCCTCCCACACCAGTTTTTCTAAATTGCGCAAGTGGGAACTTTCCCTGTAATACATCCCATGTTCCTGTAATCCTCCTGGCTTCAACCTTCGTTAGTCACTGTCCTCACCCATCCTGCCCTTTCCCTGTCCCCATTCCAATACTATGCAACCGTTATTCCACCATCACACCCAGTCCTCTTACTTCTCTCCTTTCCCACCACTCCTGGGGGAGAGTGGTGGACCTCTCCTCATGTCTGCCATCTAACCTGCAGCACTTCACTATCTGCCATCCCTACCCTACTATCCCTCCCACTCCCTGCTGCAGCCTCCTCCTTATCTCCACCCAGTTGCAACTCACGTCATGCACCAGTGCTGCTCCTCGCTGTGTGGTTTCAGTAGCTCGAGACTGCAGTCGTATGGTAGTAGCAACTTTCCTTTTCATAATACTGTCACATTTCCCATTTTCCAACATACTTGCCCAATTAAGGGATCTGACGTTCCACACTCCAATCAGTAGAACACCAATTTTGTTTGTCCTGATCGCGCAATGTCCTCCTGAGTAATCCCCGCTGGAGATCCGAATGGGGGCTGGAGATCCGAATGGGGGCTATTTACCTCTGGAATATTTTACCCAACAGGATACCATCATCTTTAACCATACAGTATAGCTGCGTGCCCTCGGGAAAAATTACGGCTGTAGTTTCACCTTGCTTTCAGCAAGGCCATTTTGGTTGATGTTACAAGGACACATCAGCCAATCGTCCAGACTGTTGCCCTTTTCTGAAAAGGCTGCTGCCCCTCTTCAGGAACACTGTTGGTCATTGGAAGTACCAGCAATGCTCAACAGTGCCTTAAGATATTATCTAGCATTGCATTTACAGTTAATAGTGTTGTCAACAATATTATGAAAAGATGACGCATTGAGTTGCAGAAGGGTACAGTGAAAAGACTGAAACATTTGTGCTTTCGGCTAAAGCATTATTCAGAGTGGAAATTAGTGTTGTCAGTTTAGTATGCAGCTTGAAATGGTGGAACATATAAATGCAGGATATTATGAATCTGGTATTGAACTAAACATTGCTGTTGGTTTCGGTCTACTTGAAGAGGTCAGTGGAATGTGTACAATGAAACACAGTTATTTGGTGGGTACAAACTTTGGACCTTACGTGAAACCAGTATTAATCTCTCTTAAAGTCGGTATTTGTAAAATGGATTATCTCATAAACACTGTAGAAGCATGATAGAATGGAGAAAGGAATTGGATTAACCAAATACAACCATTCAAAAACAGAGGTGTGAAGATGGTCTTACATTGTTTTAAATGTTTTTTGCCATGCTAAGATAATGGAAGCTCAAAGAAGATGGTGCCGTTATAGATTAACGAAACAGTCAAGCTGTCAGCTGGTCAGATAACTGAATTAAATGACAAAAAATCTGGAAAGACAAAGAGAAGACTATTAGGCATAAAGCAGTGTAAATGAGTGCATGGAAAGATTAAAAGACATTGTAACATAATTTGAATTGCAAGTTATTCGTTACTGAAGAGAGTACCATTATTGTTTGTATGTTGACATTTTTTATGCTACGCTGTTTATGTTAATAACTCCAAGATAAAAAATAGTTGTGTATATGCAGATTATTTTGTCAGGTAAGTAGCTGGTTTGATGAAGTTTAACTTACTTTGTCAGGTAGCCTCTAGTTATACATGAAATTTTCATGAAAAAGAAGCATGTAAGGCAAATTTCTTGCAAGCACAGTTTCACTTGCCCTGCTATTGCCCACTGATACGAGTAATCATGTTTTCATTCAGAGAAATTAGTGCACATAATTAAGTATGAATGCATGACAGGTAGGCTTCACAGAGCCTATACATTGTGACTTTGGAGAATAACTCTTCAGTATATCCATTTGTTCCTGTTTCAGCAGAAATGGCTCATTTAGGAAGTGTGAGAAATTGTGTAGACTGGCTTAACTCCAATGAGGCTACTAAGAGGAAGGTATGTATCATTTTTCTAATCACCTTAGTCCATTAGAGTGAGGAATTAAAGCTGTGTTTCTTTTTCAGAATGGCATGAAACAACTTCGTGATTTGATGAATGATCAAACAATACTGCAAGAGTTAAACAATTCATCAAGTTCCAGTGATGTTAACTGGACACACATTTTTAGTTCAGCTCACAGTTTACTCATAAAAGTAAGTATGTATAATATGGCAATAACCATTGCAATAAACTTAGTGCCGCCATTGTAATATCTTACACACACACACACACACACACACACACACACACACACACACAAGGCAAAAGATTGCTGGGAGGTTTACACTTAGTTGTGGTCAGTGACAGGGGGGTGATGTATATTTAAAAATGTTTATAAAGCTGATAATTTATTAACTGAATCCTTCTGTGAAAGTAGGCATATATAGACTAACAGCTATTTGTAACTCAGAAATATATATTCTCTATTTGTAGAAAAATCCCTTGTCCTCAGTTTATTTGTAAATTCTAAAGTGAGGGAATAAACTACAAAATGCAATAGAACATGTGCTGGTGTAATTTGTGGATAGAATTAAGCAGTTACAAAATTTAATGGCTCTTTTCGCATATAAGTCGTAATCAATGCTGTGTGCTGTCAGTTGTTAGGTACTTAAAACTTTTGAAAACTTTAAACATTACAAGGGTTTTTACACTCACAGTGACAGTGACAAAATAATCATTGGCCATCTTTCGTGTTTTGCATAATTCTCTTTTCAGATTTTTTTACATGTTATTAGAAAAATTCTGTGTGTTTTCATCGTATATGAGCAATCCAGATTTAATAAATTTTGCACATTTTTTAACTTCATGTAAAGTTGCCATTTATTATCAGTGAAGATATTTATACTGCTAGGTTGTTATTGTGAATTGAAAGTGACAGATTGTTTAATTATTCTTTGCAGGAATCAGAAAAAATTAAGAGTGAGGAGAGAAAAGGAGCACAAAGTTCTGCTGCTGTGTGGAGAAGGAACAGCTTGAAAAATGACTGTGCTAGTTTGGTAGTTATTATTGTGAACAAGGCGAATCAAGGTAATTTAATTTAAATGAGAGAGAGAGAGAGAGAGAGAGAGAGAGAGAGAGAGAGAGAGAGAGAGAGAGAGAGAGAGAGAGAAATATCACACTGTACAGGCCAGAAAAAGAGACCTGCTTTTGAGTTGCTAAAATGGGAATGTCCAAAGGCAGACTCTTAAAAAGCCCAGTCATGGTAAAGGCACTGAACATATAAGTTTCATATATTGCATTTGCTTGGTCAAACGCAAAAGGGCAAGGCAAAAAAATTTGGGAATTTGCCTCAAGAAAGGAAAAGTTCTGCGAGACCTCTGCCTAACACAGAAATGAAATTTTTTGCCAAGCACACATACCTTTAAACTATGCATAAAATATTTTTTTCTTCAATTGGTTGAAGAATAAGTATTTTGTGAGCAACTTAAAATTGTTTGCCAGGCAAGAAATGTCATTTATGAAGAATATGAAAGCTGCAGATCACCATACGTCTGAAATGTTCCCTGGCTAACAAAGAGTTAGTTGTAGTTTAAAGCAGCATTAGTCGATGCTGTTCTTAGAAATTTATTTCCACTAGCTTCATTCTTTGTTGATCCAGAATTTTGAGTGACTTGCATGTATTTTATGCCATTTTCTAACTGTCTCTTTCTTCAGGTAAAGGAACTGCCAGTTTCAGGAGTTTGACATCAGTTTTTGTTTCTTATGTTGTTTATCCAGTTCAACTCATTCTAGTTTCACCAACTGGGAAACAGATGGTCCTTTTCTGTGCCACATGAGGTATTGCTTTGTGGCACTTAAAGTGATTATTTGTTGCCATATTAGAAAAGTAGGTGAAACAGCTGATAAATGGGTGATATTTTCTATATTAGAAGCTCTTGTTTTATCTTCCACACAGTTTGAAATGTGGGACATGGAATGAGCTTTAACATGAACTCTAAAGGCCCTTAGAGATGGTTTTCAAGGTTTGTGAACAATGGCAGCAGAAAGTTTTTGTGATTGATATGTTATCAGTGTGCCTCAGTGTGTGGTCAAAGTAAATTATTATTTCAAAAATCAAATATAAGGTGCAATCAGATGGAAATGAGACCAATGTAAAACAAGTAAATAAACTGTTTTATTATTTCAAAAGTAATCTCCGTAACTGTTAATTCATTAATCTCACTGTGAGACTTGGAAAAATGTTAGCGGTTGTCTACAGAACCATAATTGTACCCAGTGTGAACCTCTTCATTCGAAGCAAATCAGCAGTCATGAATGTCATTCTTCAGGGCTCTAGAGATAAGGAAATGATGTGGGGAGAGATCAGGACTGTGTGACTGATGTTGAAGGGCTTCCTAGCAAAAATTGTGCAGCATAGTCGAAACACTCTTGCCAACATTTACAGGAATTATCCTGCAACAAAACAATCCTGTTTCAACGACACTGCAGAAGTTTCGCTGCAAAGCCCTTACACATTTCATGTATAGTCCTAACTCTCCCATGTAATTTCCATATTTTAGACGTGCATGTCTGGTTACAGTGATTGCTCCGTAGGCAACCACAAACATTTTTGATGATACTGACTATCTTGTCTCTCAGTGGATAAACGTATTAACAGTTATGGTGATTAGTTTTGAAGTAGTGAAATGTTTACTTATTTTTCCCCATCTGTCTTGTTTTCATTTGACTGTCTCTTATAGCATGAAATTGGACTGAAGTTGTATGCATGCTATTTGCTTTCCTGGCAACTAATAGATCACGTGTATTTTACTGTTCAGTCTCAATTGCTCCTGGTGGAAAAGTATGATGTTATGGGCTGCTTTTGCCTGGGAAGGAAGACAAAATAAGTATTTGCTAAACACATACTTTTAGTTGCATATTTACATATTGTGGGGACACAATTGTTTGGAGCCCTCATTACAAATTCAAAGTTTTGAAATTTGATCCTTGGCTGGCCTTCATATATTTGTTGTCTTCTGCATCTGTTTCACCTACTAAATACTCTCTCTCTCTCTCTCTCTCTCTCTCTCTCTCTCTCTCTCTCTCTCTCTCTGTGTGTGTGTGTGTGTGTGTGTGTGTGTGTGTGTGTGTGTGTGTGTGTGTGTGTGTGTGTGTGTGTGTGTGTGGGTGGGGGGAGGGGTGTGTGTCTTCTTTTATTGATTGTTTAGTGAGGTGTTGTCAGACAAGGGAATATTATCTTCAGTAGGGCAGGGGGATATTATCTTCAGTAGGGTGGACCTTGCCCTTGGTGGGGAGGCTTGCGTGCCTCAGCGATACAGATAGCTGTACCGTAGGTGCAACCACAACGGAGGGGTATCTGTTGAGAGGCTAGACAAACACGTGGTTCCTGAAGAGGGGCAGCAGCCTTTTCAGTAGTTGAAGGGCAACAGTCTGGATGACTGACTGATCTGGCCTTGTAACACTAACCAAAACAGCCTTGCTGTGCTGGTACTGCGAACGGCTGAAAGCAAGGGGAAACTACAGCTGTAATTTTTCCCGAGGCCATGCAGCTTTACTGTATGGTTGAATGATGATGGCGTTCTCTCGGGTAAAATATTCCGGAGGTAAAATAGTCCCCCATTCGGATCTCCGGGCAGGGACTACTCAGTAGGACGTTGTTATCAGGGGAAAGAAAACTGGCGTTCTACGGATCGGAACGTGGAATGTCAGATCCATTAATCGGGCAGGTAGGTTAGAAAATTTAAAAAGGGAAATGGATAGGTTAAAGTTAAATATAGTGGGAATTAGTGAAGTTCGGTGGCAGGAGGAACAAGACTTTTGGCCAGGCGAATACAGGATCATAAATACAAAATCAAATAGGGGTAATGCAGGAGTAGCTTTAATAATGAATAGAAAAATAGGAGTGAGGGTAAGCTACTACAAACAGCATAGTGAATGCATTATTGTGGCCAAGATAGACACGAAGCCCACACCTACTACAGTAGTACAAGTTTATATGGCACCTAGCTCTGCAGATGACGAAGAAATTGAAGAAATGTATGATGAAATCAAAGAAATTATTCAAATAGTGAAGGGAGATGAAAATTTAATAGTGATGGGTGACTGGAATTCGGTAGTAGGAAAAGGGAGAGAAGGAAACGTAGTAGGTGAATATGGATTGGGGCTAAGAAATGAAAGAGGAAGCAGCTTGGTAGAATTTTGCACAGAGCACAACTTAATCATAGCTAACACTTGGTTCAAGAATCATGAAAGAAGGTTGTATACATGGAAGAACCCTGGAGATACTGACAGGGTTCAGATAGATTACATAATGGTAAGACAGAGATTTAGGAACCAGGTTTTAAATTGTACGACATTTCCAGGGGCAGATGTGGACTCTGACCACAATCTATTGGTTATGAACTGTAGATTAAAACTGAAGAAAGTGCAAAAAGGTGGAAATTTAAGGAGATGGGACCTGGATAAACTGACTAAACCAGAGGTTATACAGAGTTTCAGGGAGAGCATAAGGGAGCAATTGACGGGAATGGGGGAAAGAAATACAGTAGAAGAAGAATGGGTAGCTTTGAGGGATGAAGTAGTGAAGGCAGCAGAGGATCAAGTAGGTAAAAAGACAAGAGCTAGTAGAACTCCTTGGGTAACAGAAGAAATATTGAATTTAATTGATGAAAAGAGAAAGTACGAGGGCGGTTCAGAAAGTAAACTCTGATTGGTCACAGTGCGGGTTGTGGGGGGAGTAGCGACGCCATCTGTGCGTTCACGCACTCAACAGGTCAGTCAGCATCAAGCCGTGGTCGAGTGAACGTCGTACCTGCGCTAGTTTAGTTTTTGTGGCAGTTTGAAATGTGTGCTGCAATAGAAAACCCTGCCAAATGTGAAGTGCGTGCTGTCAAGGTTTTTTACAGCCAAAGGATATTCTGCAGCAGCTATTCATCGTGAGCTTTGTGCCGTGTACGGACCAAGAGTTATGAGTGAAAGAGTTGTCCGTGAATGGGTACGTTTATTTAAAAGTGGACGAGAAAACGTTCATGATGAAGAGAGGAGTGGTAGACCATCATTGGTGACTGACGAACTCGTTCAGACAGTTGATGGAAAAGTTCGTGAAAATCGACGTTTCTCAGTCGGAGTTGTCTACTGGTTTTCCACAGATTTCTAAGACTCTCTTGTACGAGATAGTGACAGCAAGATTGGGTTACCGTAAGTTCTGTGCACGATGGGTGCCCAAAATTCTTACCGACCACCACAAAACTCAAAGAATGGCCTCTGCATTAGACTTTCTGTCACGTTATGAGGACGAAGGAGAACCATTGTTAAACAGAATCGTGACCGGTGACGAAACCTGGATTAAGTACGTGAACCCTGAGACAAAAGAACAGTCAAAGATGTGGGCACATTCAAATTCGCCTACCAAACCAAGAAAAGCCTCGCAAGATTTTTCTGCCAGAAAACTGATGGCAACGGTGTTTTGGGATGCCAAAGGGGTGTTGTTGGTTGAATTCATGGAATGTGGTACGACCATTAATCAAGACATGTACTGTGAAACAATAAAAAAGTTACGACGGGCTATACAGAACAAACCCCGTGGTATGCTGACTGCCGGTATCGTTTTTTTGCACGATAATGCCTGTCCTCACTCTGCTCGCAGAACAACGGCCCTTCTTGAGTCCTTCAAGTGGGACGTTATCAACCATCCACCTTACAGCCTAGACCTGGCGCCAAGTGATTATCACCTCTTCATGCATTTGAAGAAATGGCTCGGGTCACAGCGGTTTGATGACGACGAAGAGCTCAAAGATGCGGTCACAGGCTGGCTCCAGGCACAAGCGGGTGATTTTTATGCAGAAGGAATTTCAAAGCTTGTGAAGAGATACGATAAGTGCCTCAGTGGCTATGGAGACTATGTAGAAAAATAGTGCAAAGATGTAGTTGTAAGATGTATATATTAAAATATTTTTATTTAACTTGGTGTATTTTTTTAAATCAACCGGAGGTTACTTTCTGAACGGCCCTCGTATAAAAATGCAGTAAATGAAGCAGGCAAAAAGGAATACAAACGTCTCAAAAATGAGATTGACAGGAAGTGCAAAATGGCTAAGCAGGGATAGCTAGAGGACAAATGTAAGGATGTAGAGGCTTATCTCACTAGGGGTAAGATAGATACTGCCTACAGGAAAATTAAAGAGACCTTTGGAGAAAAGAGAACCACTTGTATGAATATCAAGAGCTCAGATGGAAACCCAGTTCTAAGCAAAGAAGGGAAAGCAGAAAGGTGGAAGGGAGTATATAGAGGGTCTATACAACAGCAATGTACTTGAGGACAATATTATGGAAATGGAAGAGGATGTAGATGAAGATGAAATGGGAGATATGTTACTGCGTGAAGAGTTTGACAGAGCACTGAAAGATCTGAGTCGAAACAAGGCCCCGGGAGTAGACAACATTCCATTAGAACTATTGACGGCCTTGGGAGAGCCAGTCCTGACGAAACTCTACCATCTGGTGAGCAAGATGTATGAGACAGGCGAAATACCCTCAGACTTCAAGAAGAATATAATAATTCTAATCCCAAAGAAAGCAGGTGTTGACAGATGTGAAAATTACCGAACTATCAGTTTAATAAACCACAGCTGCAAAATACTAACGCGAATTCTTTACAGACGAATGGAAAGACTAGTAGAAGCCGACCTCGGATAAGATCAGTGTGGAATCCGTAGAAATATTGGAACACGTGAGGCAATACTGACCCTACGACTTATCTTAGAAGCTAGATTTAGGAAAGGCAAACCTACGTTTCTAGCATTTATAGACTTAGAGAAAGCGTTTGACTCTGTTGACTGGAATACTGTCTTTCAAATTCTGAAGGTGGCAGGGGTAAAATACAGGGTGCGAAGGGCTATTTACAATTTGTACAGAAACCAGATGGCAATTATAATAGTCGAGGGACATGAAAGGGAAGCAGTGGTTGGGAAGGGAATGAGACACGGTTGTAGCCTATCCCTGATGTTATTCAACCTTTATATTGAGCAAGCAGTGAAGGAAGGAAAAGAAAAATTCGGAATTGGTATTAAAATCCAAGGAGAAGTAATAAAAACTTTTGAGGTTTGCCAATGACATTGTAATTCTGTCAGAGACAGCAAAGGACTTGGAAGAGCGGTTGAACGGAATGGATAATGTTTTGAAAGGATTATATAAGATGAACATCAACTGAAGCAAAACGAGGATAATGGAATGTAGTCGAATTAAATCGGGTGATGTTGAGGGAATTAGATTAGGAAATGAGACACTTAAAGTAGTAAAGGAGTTTTGCTATTTGGGGAGAAAAATAACTGATGATGGTCAAAGTAGAGAGGATATAAAATGTAGACTGGCAATGGCAAGGAAAGCATTTTTGAAAAAGAGAAATTTGTTAACATCGAATATAGATTTAAATGTCAGGAAGTCATTTCTGAAAGTATTTGTATGGAGTGTGGCCATGTATGGAAGTGAAACATGGACGATAAATATCTTGGACAAGAAGAGAATAGAAGCTTTCGAAATGTGGTGCTACAGAAGAATTCTGAAGATTAGATGGATAAACCACATAACTAATGAGGAGATATTGAATAGGATTGGGGAGAAGAGAAGTTTGTGGCACAACTTGACTAGAAGAAGAGATTGGTTGGTAGGACATGTTCTGAGGCATCAAGGGATCACCAATGTAGTATCGGAGGGCAGCGTGGAGGGTAAAAATCGTAGAGGGGGACCAAGAGATGAATACACTAAGCAGATTCAAAAGGATGTAGGTTGCAGTAGGCACTGGGAGATGAAGCTTGCACAGGATAGAGTAGCATGGAGAGCTGCATCAAACCAGTCTCAGGACTGAAGACCACAACAACAACAACAACAACAACAACAACAAGGTGGTGGTTGTTTAAGTTCTGTAACACTCAAATTACAAATTTTTTCCCTACCTGCATTTTGTTCATAAATGAATGCCTGTTCAGAAGGTTTTTCTTGTTTTTGCTACCTGATTTGTTCAACTGCTCTGTTTTGACAAGTTGAATTGTACACTTTTTTTTATAGATGTTGCTGGGTGTAAATACTTTTGAATGAATAATTTCAGCTGATACAGAAATGTTGATATTATTTATGAAATAAACAATTAAATAAATGATTACAATATTAAGTGTGGAAATTGAAAATCAGGGGGAACCCTGACAACATTTTTCATTTAATCCTGCAGTGCGAACCAGCTCACACTTCAATATGGTCTTTCATATTAGTTGCTTACGTTTTGAAACCAGCTATGTTAGTTATGACCTTTGTGAAATATTTGTTAGTTCTACATTCCATTGCAATCATGCCATTAAACTTACAATTGAAGAAGTTTTTGTTACCATCTTGTACAATAAATTTCATGAATGTTTGTTTAGTTTCTAGTAATATGAATCTTTTTCATGGTCTTTTTAGTATTTGTATTACATTTGAGTTAGAAGAGGTAGGAATACTAAGTCTGAAATGTTTAGTTTCTTAAAGCATGAACTGTTCTTCCTTTGCCTTATAATTACATGGGCGCTGTTGCAAGCAGACAAGGGTAATGATTTGGCTGAGAGCATATTAGTGTGGATGTAAGTCAAAACTCAAAGGAGTTTCTTTCACTTCTCATCTGCAAACATGTAGCCTTACAGTATGTATGTTGTTCATTCGTATTCACCCTATTTACAACCTGTCGAACCCTTTAGGAGATAGGCTCACCTTCCTCCCATGGCATTTTCTCTTTCTTGGGGAATGGATCTATGGGTCTTCAGGACATGTGAAAAATGTACTGACTCATCTCATCTATTTGGGAAATAGCTTCTGCTCTGTCTAATTTTCATCTCACTGTAGGAAAGATTATTAGATGTCTCAATAGGTGTGAGCATCAAACTGACATGATATTTTGGTGTCAGATTGATCTGAAATTGTAAACTATTATGGAAGTCTCGTGTAATGTTGCTTATTAGATCTATGAAGGGATTTCAAAAAGTAAGTTACATATTATAACTGCAGGCCAAGTAACTTTTATTGAGTGCTACACTACACTTCAAAATGACACAGATTCATTTCACTATTTTTCAACATAGTCAACAAGTCTCTGGGTCTGAGTGTTTAACTGACTGTTCAGTCCCATAATGATAAAATCTACTTCTTAGTCATGGACCCATTTGAGACCTGCTATGTGAACGACTTCATTGGCGGGAAATCTGCAGTTACTGTAAGTAAGTTCCTGATTGCCTGGACATTGTCGTCTATATTAAATGTCAATACCTTTCCTTCCTGACCAGCATTACTCATGTTTATGCGGCTGTGGCCAAATTGGCACAATTTCCTTGTTGCTGGACACGACACTCCATTTGGTCCACATACCTCTGTAATTTCACAGTGAATCTGTGTGCAGTTTAGACATTTTGCCCACAAGAATCATACTAAATGGTCTACGGCTAAAACGAAACATGTACTCTCTTCTGACAATGCACTGTTCTTGTTGTACAGCAGTCTTAGTGTGGGATGACACTTAAAACCCCATGGTAGTATGTTGTGCAAAGCTTAAGGACAAAAGTAACTTTCACATGATGTATCACTGCTAAATAACATACTAGGTGTACAACTTTGCTTCCGCTGTTTGCCGATAGGTGGCGACAATGGTAAGTAGCGGTCAAAAGAAACAGATCGCAGATGTCAGGCAGTTAGCTTGGACCTCAGTGAATGTAACCTCATCCAAACATAAGTCGATTTGTGTCTGCATCATAAAGTTGTTCTTGATTGAAAATGTCAGTTTACGAGGCTAATTCTTGTCGTTTGCTGGAGGTGTTACTGTTTTGTTTCAATATGAAGAAAACAGTGGCTGAGTCTCATCGAATGCTCTCAAGTATGTATGGTAAGGACGCTATTAGTGAAAGAACGTGTCGTGAGTGGTTTCAACGCTTCAAGAATGGTGATTTTAATGTAGACTGGCATAGTGGTGGAAGAGAGAATGTTTTTGAAGATGCAGAGTTGGAGACATTGCTGAGTGAAGACTCGAGTCAAACTCAAGAAGAATTGGCACAATTAGTGGGAGTGACACAGCAAGCCATTTCAAAACATCTCAAGGCTATGGGCATGATTCAGAAAGAAGGAACTTGGGTTCTGTGCGAGCTGAAACCAAGAGACGTTGAACGGCATTTGTGTGTTTGCGAACAGTTGCTTCAGAGGCAAAAACGGAAGGGATTTCTGCATCGCACTGTGACTGGGGATGAAAAATGGGTTCATTATGATAACCCTAAATGCAATAAATCATGGGGATATCTCGGCCATGCTTCCACGTCGACAGCCATACTGAATATTCACGGCTCCAAGATCGTGTTCTGCATTTGATGGGACCAGCTCTCCGTCGTGTACTACGAGGTGTTAAAACCAAGTGAAACAATCACAGGTGCTTGTTACTGAAGGCAATTAATGTGTTTGAGCAGAGCATTAAAAGCAAACGGTCGCAATATAGTGAGAGGCACGATAAAGTGATTTTGCAGCACGAAAATGCTTGACCCCACATTGCAAAAGAGATCAAAACATACTTGGAAATGTCAAAATGGGAAGTCCTACCCCACCCACCGTATTCTCCAGTTTTTGCTGTCTCTGACTATCGCCTGTTTGGATCAATGGCACATGGTCTGGCTGTCCAACACTTCCGATCTCACGAAGAAGTCACAAATTGGATCGATTCATGGATTGCTTCAAAAGATGAACAATATTTTTGATGTGAGATTCGTACACTGCCCGAAAGATGGGAGAAAGTAGTGGCCAGTGATGGAAAATGATTGATACATGTGTAACAAATTTGTTTCATTGAAGCCTCAAATTTTGGGGAAAGAACGGCAGAAGCAAAGTTGTACACCTTGTAACGCGATCAAACTTGGACCATACATAGAAAGAATTGCTGCAGTATACTACAGAAGATGACTTACAGAAATACACAATGAGATGTACAGAACTGATACTTTTTTTCAAATACAATAATTACACTGAAGTCACAGTAATTTATAATGATCCCCTGGGCATTACAAATGGTGAGACATGGTTCTTAACAGGGTGTTTGGTCAGCATGGACGACAGTGCATGCTCTGTGCCATGCTCCCATGATGGCTACAATGTTGGTAAAGTCCGTCGCATACTGAGTAAGATCGTCTGCAGGCTTATTTGCTGGCTCATGTGACAGCTCTTTCGTCTGTTAGCTGGCTGCCCTGCAGGGAGGTGTGCACGTTTTCCATGACAGATCCGATGCTGTTTTTTTTTTATTAGGAGGCCTAGTAGCGTTCCCTGAATGCTACCTGTACTGGCCAATCAGGAGTCCTGTTGGGCAACTGACATCACAGCCTGGAGGGCAGAAACACTCAAACAACGCCATTTAACTCTTGGGACCAAACAGAATGTCACGCACGTGCCGGCCAACCTGTGATCTTTCTGAAATTGTTGTAAAGGGACTATGCAGAAAAAAATTAATATTTTCGCACATCTTAATAGCTTCATTCATGAGCTTCGTGTTGAACTGCCTATTATTTTGTTTATGGTCATATTTACTATGATATTTCAGGATTAAGTAAACTACAGCAAGAATATCAGAAAGTTTGTGATGAGAAATAGAGGTCACTATGGATTTGATGTTTTGGTGCATGTTAGGTCATACATTGCTGCATATGAAATGTAGCTTACATACTGAATGTTCCTTTAAACTTTGATGGATAGTACTATCTATTACCAACTTCAAGGAAATGGGTTGTATGTAAAGCAATTTGTCCAGAATAGGTGCATCAGCGAAAAAGTCATAATGAAATATTCACAAAATTCGTCGTATCTCTTAAACGGTTTCAGATATCGAAACAAGATTTTATGATAGTTCGTGTTGAGGAGAATATTTCACCATATGATTAATATGTGAAACTTGTATAACTAGCACAATACTCGAGTGACTACAGAGTTTTTCAATGAACTAACATAATATTTAAGCACCATCGATAGCTGGTGAAATGAGAATCACTGTGGGTATGGAACAATTTATGTGAGAGATTACAGTTTTCTATTATACTAAGACTGGACATTTTCATAAACTATTGACTTGTCTTTCCATTATTTGCTGTTTTTATGATGTTGTCGAAATTTCAACTGCGTTAAAAGATTATTGAGATGAATATTTACAAACTCAGCTGTATTTTGGAGAAAGAAACCAATTAATGTGCAACAGAGAGACTTATGTATTACTCAGAACTCGTCACTGATAATTTTTCCCTGAATAAAAATAAAGGTGCTGATAAGTTTGGGGAAAATAAATTGCTACTACTGTTGAAATTTTGGTGGTATACTTTACCTCAGTGTATTTTTAATAGTGAATGATACGAATTGAATCTAGGCAACAGATTTATTGGCTTTTGGAGATTTAAATGTTTTCATATTTCTCAGATGATTGAGATACATAAGTAAATTCTTTGGCCAGTTTGTTCCACTTATTCATTACTAAAAACACATGGGGCTATGGGATTCCATTAAAATTTCAACAGAAATAGTGATTTATTTTCAACAGACTTCTTACTCCCTTTATTTTTCTTCAGAGAGATGCTATTATAGACAAGTTTTGAGGAATACATAAGTTCTGTTGTTGCCACTTTCAAATCTGCTTCTTTTTCCAAAACACAGCAGAGTTAGTAAATATTCATTTCGCAAACATTCTAATGCAGATCATATTGTCACAGAATCATAAAACGGCAACTGATGAAAGGGTAAGTCAGTAGTTTATGAAAAAGCCCATTCTCAGTATAAAAATAAACTGAAATTTCTTCACACATATTGTTCGATACCCACAGTAACTCTCATTTCTCCAGTTATCGATGCCACTTAAATATTACATCATTTCACTGAAAAATCTATAGTTGCTTGAATATTGTGGTAGATATGGAAGTATCACATATTAATCATATGGTGAAACATTCTTCTCTTTGCGTACTATCATTTTCCAAAATCTTGTTTCAATGTCTGAAACTGTTTGCGAGATATAAGGAATTCTGTGAATATATCATTCTGTCTTTTTCTATGGTGCACGAGTTCCACACTGAGAGTCAAATTGTACGATATGTTAGAGTTCAGCATGTGAGGCAGCCATCACTCCCATCTGCTAGCTGGCAGCCATGTGTGCCATCTAGCAAACTTGTGGTGAACCTTACTAGATGTGTGAAACGAGTTTAAGGAATTCTTGTGGTAGGACATTCCATTCCTCTGCCAGCACTATTTTAACTGCTGGATGATTTTTAGTGATTGTGGACATGCTGAACTATGTCTCTTTAACTCATCTCACAATTGCTCAATGGGATTTAAGTTATGGGGATGGGCAGGTCAGTCTATTCACCGAATATTCTCTCGTTTCAACAGCTGCTCCACCTGCACAGTCTGATGCAGTCACACATCATCATCCATAAAAATTAAGTTAGGGCTGAATGCACCCCTGAAAAGGCGCACGTGGGGAAGTAGTACAGTGTTACAATTAATATTGACTGGAGAGTGTTCAAAGATTTGGTCAGCA
Source organism: Schistocerca americana (assembly GCF_021461395.2). Classification (NCBI taxonomy): domain Eukaryota; kingdom Metazoa; phylum Arthropoda; class Insecta; order Orthoptera; family Acrididae; genus Schistocerca; species Schistocerca americana. The sequence goes on from NC_060120.1 coordinate 572,566,234, forward strand.
TAGTCATGCAACATTATGTTTTCCCATACTGTGACATCTGGGCCACCAAAACAATTTTGCTACAAAATGTTCCTGGGTACATCATTTATCATCGTATGACGAGAGGTAGAGACAGATAATGTACCCGGGAATGTTGTTGGACATTATTTTGTTGGCAGTCCAGATGTTGTGGTATGGGAAGGCATAATGTTGCATGGTCACACTGACCTCCAGATCTGTGAACACAGTACATGCAGCAGTCAACATTATTGTGACACTGTATTCCTTACCCAATTGCATCTTTTCAGACGTGCATTCAGCCATGAATTTTTGTGAATGGCAATGTGTGACCACATCAAACTGCACAGGCTGAGTAGTTTTTGGAACAATAGGATATTTGGCGAATGGACTGGCCTGCCCATTCATCCAACTAAAAGCCCATCGAGCACATGTGGGATGCATTGGGGAGGTGTTTTGCAGCATGTCCACATGTGCCAATGACCATTTAGACATTGTCAGCCATGCTGGTGGAGGAATGAAACATACCACAAGAATCCTTGCCGACCAAGTGGCCAGCATAGAAGGAGGTTGCAGAGCATGCGTTACTGTCCATAGTGATCACACACCCTATTGAGAACCATATGCGCCCCCCCCCCCCCCCTTCTTTTCTTTTTAATTTTCAGGGGACCATCATAGCAACTTCACTGTAATTATTGTCTCTGAATAAAAAGAGTTATTTCTATTCATTTCAGTGCATATTTCTTTCAGTTACCTACTTTACTATACAGTAGCAGTTCTTTCTATGTATGACCTGGGTGAGGTTTGTATCTTTCACTCCCCTGCTGGTGAGGTTACCTTCCTAGGCCTCACTTGTAAAGAAGGTAATATGTTCATTGTTGGTCGCTTTGGAAAAGTGTCTTAAAATTTCAAACTGCTTCTAATGATTCACTGGTGTTGTTCCCCCTTGTCCAATTGATGAATCTGTGAGGCACAGATTTCAAACACCTCCTTTATGTTAATGTTCCTGAAGAGAATGCATTCTACAGTTTTGGTTATTATTCTTCATAATATGTTTTATGTGGAGCAGTGTTACATAGAAATGATATACTGGGCTGGAGTCATGTAGTATAGTAATGCTGCTCTGCCCCCTAAGGGAAAGCTATGTAGTCCAGTCATTTGGTGTTCAAAAGAGCCGATTTCATAACAAATATGCAGAAGTTCTAATGGAATGTTGTCTACTCCCGGGGCCTTGTTTCGACTCAGGTCTTTCAGTGCTCTGTCAAACTCTTCACGCAGTATCTTATCTCCCATTTCATCTTCATCTACATCCTCTTCCATTTCCATAATATTGTCCTCAAGTACATCGCCCTTGTATAAACCCTCTATATACTCCTTCCACCTTTCTGCCTTCCCTTCTTTGCTTAGAACTGGATTGCCATCTGAGCTCTTGATATTCATACAAGTGGTTCTCTTCTCTCCAAAGGTCTCTTTAATTTTCCTGTAGGCAGTATCCATCTTACCCCTAGTGAGACAAGCCTCTACATCCTTACATTTGTCCTCTAGCCATCCCTGCTTACCCATTTTGCACTTCCTGTCGATATCATTTTTGAGACGTTTGTATTCCTTTTTGCCTGCTTCATTTACTGCATTTTTATATTTTCTCCTTTCATCAATTAAATTCAATATTTCTTCTGTTACCCAAGGATTCTATTAGCCCTCGTCTTTTTATCTACTTGATCGTCTGCTGCCTTCAGTACTTCATCCCTCAGAGCTACCCATTCTTCTTCTACTGTATTTCTTTCCCCCATTCCTGTCAATTGTTTCCTTATGCTCTCCCTGAAACTCGGGAGAGCCAGTCATGACAAAACTCTACCATCTGGTGAGCACGATGTATGAGACAGGCGAAATACCCTCAGACTTCAAGAAGAATATAATAATTCCAATCCCAAAGATAGCCGGTGTTGACAGATGTGAAAATTGCCGGACTATCAGTTTAATAAGTCACAGCTGCAAAATACTAATGCAAATTCTTTACAGACGAATGGAAAAACTGGTAGAAGGCGACCTCGGGGAAGATCAGTTTGGATTCCGTAGAAATGTTGGAACGCGTGAGGCAATACTGACCTTACGACTTATCTTAGAAGAAAGATTAAGGAAAGGCAAACCTACGTTTCTAGCATTTGTAGACTTAGAGAAAGCTTTTGACAATGTTAACTGGAATACTCTCTTTCAAATTCTGAAGGTGGCAGGGGTAAAATACAGGGAGCGAAAGGCTATTTACAATTTGTACAGAAATCAGATGGCAGTTATAAGAGTCGAGGGGCATGAAAGGGAAGCAGTGGTTGGGAAAGGAGTGAGACAGGGTTGTAGCCTCTCCCCGATGTTATTCAATCTGTATATTGAGCAAGCAGTAAAGGAAACAAAAGAAAAATTCGGAGTAGGTATTAAAGTTCATGGAGAAGAAGTAAAAACTTTGAGGTTCGCCGATGACATTGTAATTCTGTCAGAGACAGCAAAGGACTTGGAAGAGCAGTTGAACGGAATGGACAGTGTCTTGAAAGGAGGATATAAGATGAACATCAACAAAAGCAAAACGAGGATAATGGAATGCAGTCGAATTAAGTCGGGTGATGCTGAGGGAATTAGGTTAGGAAATGAGACACTTAAAGTAGTAAAGGAGTTTTGCTATTTAGGGAGTAAAATAACCGATGATGGTCGAAGTAGAGGAGATATAAAATGAAGACTGGCAATGGCAAGGAAAGCGTTTCTCAAGAAGAGAAATTTGTTAACATAAAGTATAGATTTAAGTGTCAGGAAGTCGTTTCTGAAAGTATTTGTATGGAGTGTAGCCATGTATGGAAGTGAAACATGGACAATAACTAGTTTGGACAAGAAGAGAATAGAAGCTTTCGAAATGTGGTGCTACAGAAGAATGCTGAAGATAAGGTGGGTAGATCACGTAACTAATGAGGAGGTACTGAATAGGATTGGGGAGAAGAGAAGTTTGTGGCACAACTTGACTAGAAGAAGGGATCGGTTGGTAGGACATGTTTTGAGGCATCAAGGGATCACAAATTTAGCATTGGAGGGCAGCGTGGAGGGTAAAAATCGTAGAGAGAGACCAAGAGATGAATACACTAAGCAGATTCAGAAGGATGTAGGTTGCAGTAGGTACTGGTAGATGAAGCAGCTTGCACAGGATAGAGTAGCATGGAGAACTGCATCAAACCGGTCTCAGGACTGAAGACCACAACAACAACAACAACAACAACAACAACAACAATGCAGAAGTTTTTCTCGTAACGGATCTACATGATTTTTGGGGTGCTGAATCTGAATTTCAAGTTTACTGCTCTGTAGGAGATTGGCTTCACAACAAAAAATGCAAAAAAACTCAAAATTTTGGCGCTTTTTATTTGTTTTTCTCTTATGTTGTGAACCTATGCGTTTTTCAAAGAATGATCATCGTGTGAAAAACTAAAATAGACAAAATTTCCTACAAAATACCCTAGTCTTGTTTGATTTTATGACAAGTGGTATCAGCACTAGAGTGCTCAGAAAAGCAGTGATTTTTTGGTCCTTCTGTGAACAGTCAAAAAATGCCCATTTCCACACCTTACAACTCAAAAAATATACATATTATCATTGAAAACCCACAAATCTCATGTGAGTAGATTAAATTTCCTCCAAGAGATGTTTGTATCATTCAGTTTTCTCATAAAAGGGAGAGAGCAAAGTAAAAATTACCAAAAATGCCAAATGACACCACCTACCAATTGATCTTTTTCAGCACTAAGCGTTTAGTGTATTACACTTAAGAGGTTGTTTTGAATGAATTGATGGAAATGTTTGTTTGATGAAAATGTTATCAAACTACATTTACAACTTATTAGGAACATGACATTGAATAGAAAGAAGCTGCATTTGGTAAAGTGCACAAGAGTGGGTCATCACTTCAGGTAGGTTCTGGAAGAGAAGGCATTTAGTGATATAATATGCATACAAGAGACAGAGAAGCTGTGTAGGTGACCTATTGATGTTTGAAGAAATGCCTGCACTTACGTGACATGTGGAGGTACTTTTTTCTATTTGCCTGTCGGTGGCCCAGGCAACACATAGCAACATATTTTGGGCGCTAGAAGAACCAGATGAAGGGCCTTTGGCAGTGGAAGACCCAGGTGAACTATCAGCGGCTGTGGATGGTACAGTAAGTTGTTGTTGTTCTTCAACTGAAAATAAATTGTAATTGAATGTTTAATGTTATGATAGAGACAAATTGATCACTAAAGGTGCATGTTGTTGTTGTTGTCATCTTCAGTCCAGAGACTGGTTGGATGCAGCTCTCCATGCTTCTCTATCCTGTGCAATCCTCTTCATCTCCAAATAACTACTGCAACTTACATCCTTCTGAATCTGCTTAGTGTATTCATCTCTTGGTCTCCCTCTATGATTTTTACCCTCCACACTCCCCTCCAGTACTAAATTGGTGATCCCTTGAGGCCTCAGAATGTGTCCTACCGACCGATCCCATCTTTGTGTCAGGTTGTGCCACAAATTCCTCTTCTCCCCAATTCTGTTCAGTATCTCCTCATTAGTTACGTGATCTACCCATCAAATCTTCAGCATTCTTCTGTAGCACCACATTTCAAAAGCTTCTGTTCTCTTCTTGTCTACACTGTTTATCATCCATGTTTCACTTCTGTACATGGCTACACTCCATACAAATACTTTCAGGAAGGACTTCCTGACACTTAAATCTCTATTCAATGTTAACAAATTTCTCTTCTTCAGAAACGCTTTCCTTGCCATAGTCAGTCTACATTTTATATCCTCTCTACTTTGACCATCATCAGTTATTTTACTTCCCAAATAGCAAAACTCATTTACTACTTTAAGTGTCTTGTTTCCTAATCTAATGCCCTCAGCATCACCCGATTTAATTCGACTACATTCCATTACCCTTGCTTTGCTTTTGTTGTTGTTCATCTTATATCCTCCTTTCAATACACTGTCCATTCTGTTCAACTGCTCTTCCAGGTCCTTTGCTGTCTCTAACAGAATTGCAGTGTTGTCAGCAAACCCCAAAGTTTTTATTTCTTCTTCATGTATTTTAATTCCTACTCCAAATTTTTCTTTTGTTTCTTTTACTGCTTGCTCAATATACAGATTGAATAACATTGAAGATGGGCTACAATCATGTCTCACTCCCTTCTCAACCACTGTTTCTCTTTCATGCCCCTCGACTCTCATGACTGCCATCTGGTTTCTGTACAAATTGTGAATAGCCTTTCGATCTGTGTGTTTCATCCTTGCCACCTTCAGAATTTGAAAGAGAGTATTCCAGTCAACATTGTCAAAAGCTTTCTCTAAGTCTACCAATGCTTTCCTTAATCGATCTTAGAAGATAGTCGTAGAGTCAGTATTGCCTCACGTGTTCCAGAATTTCTACGGGTTCCAAACCGATCTTCCCTGAGGTCAGCTTCTAACAGTTTTTCCATTCATATGTAATGAGTTTGTGTTAGTATTTTGCAACCATGACTTATTAAACTGATAGTTTGGTAATTTTCACATCTGTCAACACCTGCTTTCTTTGGGATTGGAATTATTATATTCTTCTTGAAGTCTGAGATATTTTGCCTGTCTTATACATCTTGCTCAACAGATGGAAGAGTTTTGTCATGACTGGCTCTCTCAAGTTCTAATGGAATGTTATCTGCTCCCAGGGCCTTGTTTCGACTTAGATCTTTCAGTGCTCTGTCAAATGGAGAGTAGTGTGCTGATCCCACACCCTTCCTGTCCGCATCCTCCTCTGAGGATGACACGGCGGTCGGATGGCCCCTGTGGGCCACTCGTGGCCTGAAGACTGAGTGCTCTGTCAAATTCTTCATGCAGCGTTGTGCCTCCCATTTCATCTTCATCTACATCCTCTTCCATTTCCGTAATATTGCCCTCAAGTACATCGCCCTTGCATAAACCCTCTGTATACTCCTTCCACCTTTCTGCTTTTCCTTCATTGCTTAGGATGGGTTTTCCATCAGAGCTCTTGATATTCATACAGGTGGTTCTCTTTTTACCAAGGGTTTCTTTAACTATCCTGCTGGCAATATCTATCTTACCCCCTAGTGATACATGCTTCTACATCCCTTCATTTGTCCTCTAGCCATCCCTGCTTAACCATTTTGCATTTGCTGTTGATCTCATATTTGAGACGTTTGTATTCCTGTTGCCTGCTTCATTTACTGCACTTTTATATTTTCTCCCTTCTATCTCTTCTGTTACCCATGGATTTCTACCAGCCCTCTTCTTTCTACCTACTTGATCCTCTGTTGCCTTCACCATTTCATCTCTCAAAGCTACTCATTATTCTTCTACTGTATTTCTTTCCCCTGTTCTTGTCTATCATTCCCTAATACTCTCTCTGAAATTCTCCTTAACCTCTGGTTCTTCCAGTTTATTCAGGTCCCATCACCTTAAATTCCTACTTTTTTGCAGTTTCTTCAGTTTCAGTCTACAGTTCATAACCAATAAAATGTGGTCAGAGTCCACATCTTCCCCTGGAAATGTCTTACAATTTAAAACCTGCTTCCTAAATATCTGACTTACCATTATATAATCCATATGAAACCTTCTGGTGTCTCCAAGCCTCTTCCATGTATGCAACCTTCATTCAAGATTCTTAGCTGTGATTAAGTTGTGCTTCATGCAAAATTTCACCAGGCAGCTTCCCCTTTCATTCCTTACCTCCAGTCCATATTCACCTACTACATTTCCTTCTCTTCCTTTTCCTACAATCACATTCCAGTCCTCCAGGGCTATTTAAGTTTTCGTCTGCCTTAATGTTCTGAATAATTTCTTTAATCATATCATACATCTCTTCAATCTCTTCATCTGCAGAGCTGTTTGGCATATAAACTTCTGCTACTGTCGTAGGCATGGGCTTCATGTATATCTTGGCTACAATAATGCATTCACTGTGCTGTTCGTCATAGCTTACCTGCATTTCTATTTTTTTTATTCATTATTTAACACACTCCTGCATTACTGTTATTTGATTTTGTATTTATAGCCCTGTATTCACCAGCCTGCCTGATTAAGGGATCTGACATTCCACGCTCCAATCCGTAGAATGCCAGTTTTGTTTCTCGTGATTACAATGTCCTCCTGATCCGAGTGGGTGACTATTTTACCTCCAGAATATTTTATCCAAGAGGACGCCATCATCATTTAACCATACAGTAAAGCTACATGCCCTCGAGAAAAATTCCACTGTAGCTTTCCCTTGCTTTCAGCTGTTCGCAGCACCAGCACATCAAGGCCAGTTTGGTACGACTATGTGTATTGCTGAGGCACGCAAGCCTCCCCACCAATGCCAAGATGCCAAGGTCCATCGTTCATGGGGGGGGGGGGGGGGGGGGAGGGGTAATAAGGTGCATAATGCCACAAAATATTACATGAATTAATACCTTCTGTCATTTCAGCTGCTTCAGTCATTGGTATTGCAATGCAAGGAGCTCGTTCAGGCTGTCTTTGCTTTATATATCAAAGCATGGACCTTCACATTGCTGCCACAATTTCATGCAGAACAGTCCTGCTCGCCTACACCCATACCGATCTTGGCAATCTCTCTTGCATATGCAGGATCTACGAGGTGCGACAATAAAATAATGAGACTGATTTTCTTTGCAATATGTGTCAACCCTGCAGGCTTGCATAGGCAAAATATCTTTGACCTTGGTCTATAAGCTGCTGCTGGTCCACGCTGCACATTGATGCAACTCCTCAGTCATGAGTTGTGCTGTAATAAGTTAACACGTGTTTGTGTCTCTCATCATGGAAATGGAACCGCATAATATTGCGAAACGGTATGCCATTTCTTTTTGCATTAAATTGGGTGAAAACGTGACGACAACTTACGGTAAGCTTCAGAAGGCTTGTGGAGAGGAGGTTATGTTGAGCTCAAGTTTTTCTTTGGCATAAAATGTTTAGTGAAGGCAGAACGAATGTTGAAGATGAAGATCTTCTTTGACTCCAAGGGAATTGTTCATAAATAGTGGATGCCTCATGGACAAACAGTTTACCAATATTACTACAAAGAAATTTTAGAAACACTTCGTAAAAGAGTTCTTCATGTCCATGCCAACATTACTGATAATTGGATTCTGCAACACGATAATGCGCCATACCATACTGGTCTGTCAGAACAGCATTTTTTAACCTCTAAACAACTTTCACTACTACCAGAGCCACCTTATTCACCAGATATAGCTCTGTGCGAGTTTTTTCTATTTCCAAGAGTCAAAATGGCAGTCAAGGGACACCATTTTCAAACAACACAAGATGCCCAAAAAGCTGTGACGAGGGTCTTGAAGGATATTACAGAAGATGAGTTCCAGAAATGTTACCATCAACGGCAGAAGCGCTGGAAAAAGTGTGTTCAATCAGAAGGGAACTACTTTGAAGGAGACAACTGTAAACTTGACTAAAACAGTAAGCAACATTTTTTTTACATATCAGTGTCATTACTTTATTGTCGCATCTCATAAGCTGAAGGAATATCTTGGGAGCTGAAGACTTCAGTGTGGCAATGGAGCCAACTCATTTTTTGTCAACTTCCACCCCCACTGGTCTCAATACAAGTAGTTTCTGGTAAACTGTGGTACCTGATGGAAAACTCTGAAGATATCTTGTTGAGTGAAAGCTTTAGTGGGAGGAATGGAAGCCATGTTTGCTGATGCCTTGTAGGCTGATGTCGCATGTTTCTTATACCTCAGCTTGTTGAATGTCATGGTTGTGTGGTGATCATAATAATGGGCAATCAGAAATTTCTCAGCACCAGTTATTATTTCCTATGAATTGGCTAAAAGATCATTTAATTGTGTGGATATGGTTGGCAACACTCTTCTTCTTTTCCACTGCACTTCTCAGATGGTAGAAAAACTGAGGGGCAGTACCTCTCACTGGCTTGAGGAAACAAGATATTGGGGGGAGACCCATCATTATGACCATAAGGTCAACCCCCTCCCCAATTGCGACACTCGTGAGCTGAAGCCAGGGATTCTGCTGCCTGCAGTATCAGTGTGTCTGCATCATCAGTTGTCCACATGCAGATGATTCCACTTCCACTGCATTTTATCATGTGTTGGGTGATCAGTCTGTCCTTGTTTTGCCAAAATCTCCCAGTGCCCAAGACCCTTCACTTTGACTTTCTAGTGCCCAACAAATTTTGCTTGGGCCACCAACAGACAAACAGAGACAAGTAAAAAAAAACTCCACATTTGACATAAGTACAGTTATATCTTCATAATCGATCCTTCACTATACAACTCCTGTCTTTTGTATCCATGTTATACCACTGAATGCCTTCTTTTCCAGATGGAGAACCTGCTTGAAGTGATGACTCAGACTTGGGCTCGACATTTGCTCATTTCATGACGCACACATACATTCTACATATAGATTTCATGTCCATCTTTCTATTCAGTATTAGTTAATTAGTTGTAAATGTTATTTGCTAGTGTTTTCATCATACAAGCTTTCTTATCAATTCGTTCAAAGTAACCACTCTTAAGTGTAATACACTGAATGTATAGTGCTGATGAAAGATCGACAGGTAGGAGCAGGGCACAGAGGGCATTTTTGGTAATTTTCACTTTGCTCTCTCTTTCTTATGAGAAAACTGAATGTTATAAATGTCCTTTGCAGGAAATTTAATCCACTTTCATCGGGTGTAAGAATTTTTCTTGATAATATGCATATTTTTCAAGTTCTAGGGTATGGGAGTGAGCATTTTTTGATGTTCTAGTCATAGGACCAAAAAAATGGCTGCTTTCCAGAGCACTCTTGCACTGATACCGCTCATCATAAAATCAAATCTGACAAGTACATTTTGTAGATAATTTTATCTGTTTTAATTTTGCATAGAATGGTCATCTCCGAAAAACACATTGGTTTTGAGATACAAGTGAAAAGCTGTGGAAAGTGCAAAAATTTTGATATTTTTTAAAAAAATTTTCATTGGTAAGTAGACCTCCCAGAAGGCAGCAAACTTGAAATTCAGATTCAGCACTACGAAAAATATTCAGAACCATTGAGAGAAAAAAACTTGTGCAGTTTTGCTATGGGAAAACAACAGTAATTGGTAAAAACTTCAAATAACAAGGTAAATCAGTTATGTGATGTATAGGAAAAATCAATCAAGATGAAAGTCTACCACCAAAAACAGCAGTAAACAATAAACTTAACTATCCCAAAGGAGGTAAACTGAGCTAACGATATTGCAGTGCCTTTGTTATTCTGATGACGATGCACTGTGGCGACCACAGCCGTTCCGAAACGTATCAAGTGAATTCGCGATTGTGAATGACTACCTTCAGCTGTAGAATGAAATGACAACAATAAAAATCTGTGCCGGATCAGGGCACTAACCTGTATTTCCCGCTTATCGCGATCGGTCGCCTTACCGTTTGGCATGACTCGTGGCCAGACCTAAACTTCCATATGTCGTCAACCACGTGTCTACGACCTGTACTCGCACATTCATTATGTGTATTCCTGTAAACTGAGCTAAAGTGTCAACTGAAGAATGAAAGACAACAGATAAGAAATATTAAGCCACGGTGAAATCTAATGTTTTTGCATTGTGTGGATTTCCTCAATCCCTAATGAGACAACCATTTTAGTTTAATTGCGAACAATACATTTTGTGGCATATGGATTAGTTCGATTACATATGTAATTTGAGTATGCTTTACATAGTAATGAGAGATCATCTTAGGTTACTCCATAATCTTTCATTTGGGTAATGGTTCTTGTATAATTAACAACTTGAGAAATGTTTTTTCCTTAGGACAAAGTGCTCCCTTAATTACTGAAAAAGAGTTGTTCTTCCAGGTTTGATGGATCTTTCAACATTGTGGTGAACACGGCTGAAACAGTTATCTCAGAAGTCATGACATGTAAAAAATAGTACAGGGTACATGAAATGTTGACCTTTTTCTGTGACAGACATACTGTCTTAAACTCCAGAGGCACTATGGTACACAATCAAATGTTCTGAAAGTGGCCTCCTTCTTCAATTTTGGTTTTCCTTGTCTTCACAAGGGGTGGCTTCACCTGAGAGAAATATATGGCGCAAGAGTGGGGTGGAGGTTTGCTTGGGATAGCTCAGCAGTAACCCCAATACTACCTAACCCAATTACATGTCTCCATGCTCGCTGCGTATGGTCATGTGGTGCTCGTTTGGCTGTGCCCGCTTGTTCATAGATTTCAGAGTCACAGTGTGTGGATGCACTGTACGTCTACTTTATCTGCCACTGTACCTTGTGCTTCTATCCTTATTCCAGTCAAAGTAAACATCAGCACCTGTAAAGATTATCGTAACTTTATTTTATTTAAGGTAGCTGTGATATTTTGATTTGATGAGCAAACAACAGCAGAAAGTCAATACTCTTCCATCATTCTGTAGGAGAGCTTCTCACATACCAAATTCCTCCATATGCCAGACTTTGGGGATTTTAGGAGAGGAAGATAATATAGTCTACTAACATGCCATGTGCATAGCAGTGACCGTTGTTACCTATAATAGGACTTGTTTACCACACTACATTGATTGGTAGAATCTTCACGTCTTGAGTTTTATATCTAAAATGATAACTTATACAGCCAAGCTTTCATTCATTAAATGTCATAAACATGGCAGAAGTTTGTTGCATACATTTTTGTCTGTGATTGTTGACTTCCTAATTGCAAATCAGCTTTTGGGTCCATTACACATGTACATACAATGTCAGTGTTCACAATTCTGCCACAGATGTATCTGTACATAATGATTTATCCGTTGATATAACAAATAATCTGTCCCTATCTTGAGCCTGTATAGAATATTTCTTTAATGTATAATGACCACATCATCATTATTTTTTGTAATTTTAAATGAGACATGGATATGGCATGCTGACCATGCCCTAATATGCCGTATGTACACTGAGTTATGCTTAGCTTGGCTCTTTATTTGTACGTTAACCTTTTGAGGCCTAAATAATGTAACTGGTTGCTAACAATGTAATTCACGTACATAATAGTACTAAACGATTTTGTCTTTCCAATCTGCAATAAGGACAATAAAAACAACATTATTCATTCAAGTGTAGAAACTGCTGCTTGATTTATGAAGCTCACTCTGTTTCCTTAATTATAAACACAATTATTTACTGTTGGAGTTGATAATTATAATCAGTTACCAAGTTCTTCAACACCTGTATTTCTCATTTGCCGTGCCCTAAATGTGTCTTCTGTCGTGGTGATTTTAGCTGCAGATTGAACAGAAGCATTATTACATCAGCTAATCGTTTATGCAGTATGTACACTGCCTTTCTATGTGCCATAATCACTTTAATACTGGTATAAACAAGATATTGTATTTAGTAGTTCTACTTTGTGAATCCTAGCATTACAGCAAGGGAACCCTGCACTAAAAAGGAATATCAAATCAGAATGCATTCCCATGCACACCAACCTGTCAGTGGCACACTGCTGTGATATAACTAGCCATCTTGTTTCCTAGTGATAGTGATTAATATGTGATAAAACAAGAAGAACTGTAGTACAAATAAATTTAAGTAGTGCAGTTAAATCTCAGAAATTTGATAACTGTTGAGTTGTTTGTGCCTGAGAAGCAAAAGTTAAGTTGTACCGGTGTGTGAGGAGAAGTAAAGTCACATCAAACCTTGGATAAGAAAAGAGAGAAGATGAAACAGTGAAGAAAGTCTGCCTGGCTGCTCTGGTTATTCTTATTTCATTGATTGGTCTTCCCTCTTTTCTTGCTTCACCTCATAAAGAAGGATCTTGTCTTATGTAGTTAAGTCATGGTACTGGGAGTTTAATGTATTACCTTGCTTGATAGACTGTGTTTGTTATGTAGATAGAACAGTAATCAAAGCTTTGTGCATCCTTACAGGCAGTTTTTGTTTGGCTCTGTTTAATTTACTTAATGAGATGTGTCTAACAATAGTAAATCCAGTATTGAATAATGACAACGCACACACACACACACACACACACACACACACACACACACACACACACACACACAAGGTTTGGAAGGTGTGTGTGTGTGTGTGTGTGTGTGTGTGTGTGTGTGTGTGTGTGTGCGCGTGTGCGAGTGTATACCCGTCCTTTTTTCCCCCTAAGGTAAGTCTTTCCGCTCCCGGGATTGGAATGACTCCTTACCCTCTCCCTTAAAACCCACATCCTTTCGTCTTTCCCTCTCCTTCCCTCTTTCCTGATGAGGCAACAGTTTGTTGCGAAAGCTTGAATTTTGTGTGTATGTTTGTGTTTGTTTGTGTGTCTGTCGACCTGCCAGCACTTTCATTTGGTAAGTCACTACATCTTTGTTTTTATATATATAATAATTTACCCCCTTCTGAGCCAAAGTTAGATTTAACCTTGAGTAGTGAAGATCCTCCTTTCTCCAAGTGTTGTAGCCATATACACTGCTATTACCTTTGAATTCACTCTGTGTCAACCGTCTTCACTGCGCACAACACATGACTATGTGACTGCTCTGATTGTTGGTGCAGCGTCTTGTGTCTCACTTTATTCCCACCAATGTAATTAAGCCAAGACCTTCAAATCTGTCAAAAGTCCTGTTCACTATTGCTTATTATCCCGTGATATTTTCTGTACCTTTTTATGCCACGCGAACTTGTTTTGTTGAACCTTTACCTAACTCTGACCTCCATTCTTATTTCTCATCTCTTCTCTCGTTCCAGCATGCACATACTAACCTTACCTAATCCATTCACATCTGCTGTCCAATCACTTCATGCATATCCGCTCACGAACCTGCATCCCACAGTGTGTTTTCATTTACTTTTCTCTATGATCTCACTGTGTTTTCATATCGATTTTATTTTGTTTTTGCCTTTCACTATCAGTCATAGTTCCTCAGGTTACATCATTCTTCCCCATGCTTCATCCATTCTGTCCTTTTTATGATTTTTCCCAACATTTTTTACCTATTTCATTTATTTTTACCAGTTTTTGTATGTATTTTTGCATAATTAATAAATTTTTACACATTTTATTCCTTATCCCGTTTGTGCCAATACAGAAAAGTTTACTTATCCTTAGCCAGAACCCAGTCTCATGCTGCTCCTGCGTTGTTGCCTAGTTCATAGAAACACCCCAGTGGCCTTACAATCAAATTACCCATCCCCAGATGCAACTCCTCCTTCCACAATTTCTCTCTCTTCAAATTCTGCCCAGTCCATAGCTGTCACCAATGTGGTCCTGCAAACCATGCAAATTAGGCCCAAACATCCTTGCAGTACCTTCTGTCCATTCGGAAAATTCTCCTGCTCTGCCGTCCCAAATTCCTGTTTCCCATCTCTCACATTGAAACTCTTGCCCTCCAGCAACTAGAACAGCAAGCACATCATCACGTCAAATAATTCTCCAACCTGTTCACTTCCTGTTCCTGCATTGAACTGCCACTATCCACCATCTCTACAACAGCCTCCAAACTTCTCCCACATCCCCTCGTAGCTGACGAAACCTTGCCTCGTCGATCTACTACATTTACTATGTACCACACCCTCAGAAACTCCCTCCCACTGCCATACAAAATGCAGAACCTAAACAGACCCATAACATATTCATGAAGCTTTCCCCCAAAAGCCTTAGTCACACAGAAGTATCAGTCCTTTCCAAAGGCCTTACCTTTTGTCCCTATCCCAAATCCAAACATGCTGGACTTGTTAACGATCTTCTCTCCTTCTCCCCCACCCTACAATGGAAATATTTTTTCGCTACCAGCCCTACCAATGGGACTCAACACAAAACCAATGTTGGATCCTGTTTGACTCAATTCACTTCTCCATCTAACCATGATCCACCCCTTACTGGCCCCCCTCCCCCCCCAAACTACCCCGTGTCACCATTCAAGCATTTCTTATCCTCAAACCTTGCCTAACCATCATTCCAGAGATCCCTCAACATGGAAACGAACATTACATGCCCAGAAAGAACTGCAATACACCACCTAAAAACTGATACCAACCTTATAATCTTACCTGCTGACAAAGGCTCCACCACTCTGGTTTTGAACTGTTGGGATTACCTGGCAGAAGGACTCTGCCAGCTGATAGATTCATTCACCTACTAACCCTGCCACAGTAGCCTCATTCCAGAAATCAATCAGGATCACCAGTGTCTCCTACCATCCTTGGATTTATTCTACAGCCTCTCCCCTGACTCTGCTCCTGCGTTCTACAATCTACATGCTTGCTAAAGTCCATAAACACAAGCACCCAAAGATGCACCATGATGCCCTGTTACTGTACCCCCACTGAGAGAATCTGGGCTGCTGTGGACCAGCACCTTCAGCCTGTTATTGGCAACCTACCCTCCTGTATAAGACACCAACCATTTCCTCCACTGACCCTCCACAGTTTCTATTCCTTTACCACACAGCACCTTGCTTGTTGCTATTAATGCCCAAACCCCTCACCTGGTTCAGATTCATTGGTATCTTTGTTTTCTGGACTGATGGAGAGGACACCGTATCCACATTCCTCCAGAACCACAACACCTTCTCCCCCATTCACTTCACCTGGTCCTCCTCAAACCAACCAGCTACCTTCCTTGATGTTGACCTCCACCTGAAAGATGACAATGACATCAAAATCTCCGTCCACATCAAACTTACCAACTACCAGCAATACCTGCCAACCACTCCATAGCAAGAAATTCCTTCCATGAAGTCTAGCTACCCATTGGCCATCACATCTCAAGTGACGAGCAGTCCCTTTCCAGATATAGCAAGGACCCTTCTGAGTCGTTCAAAGACCAAAATTACCCTCTCGACCTTGTGCCTTGTCTCTCCAGTTACTTACCACATCCCACATTCCCATCATCCAACCACTATGGAGCACTCTCCTCATGACTTAGTACTGCTCAGGGCTGGAACAACTGATTCGCATTCTCCACTGGGGCGTGGACTACTACTCGTTGTGGCCTAAAATGCAATGGCCCCAAACCTCCACAATATCCCTGTCCATCCTTAGTCCATACCTCCTCCCAACTCCTTGGCTCATGGCTCTCGTATCTGTGCAGTAGTGTTATAATCTGTCCACAACTACTTTAGGATTGTCTTTTCAGCAGGAGCACATGGAAGTGCGGAACAGAGTTGCCACATCTTGCACAGAACACATGCATAATCTTAATTTTCATTTAGCTCTCTCAAACAGGCAAACTATTCACTTCATAAACATGGAAATTGCATGAATGTGTTCTGGAAAAGTTACACTATGTTTTGATTTTCGTTTCATGTGCAGCAACAAATTATTAAGGAGATATAGGGACTGTTTATGAAAATGCATTTTCTCATGGCATTACCAAATTTTTGACATGTGGGGAAACTTTTTTGTTACCAAAGTCAGGTGAATACACAAATCAAATGAAATTTTAAGAATACGTTATATTTTCATGTGTTTGAAACCATATCTCAGTTGGAAACCTCTAATGTGAGGTAATTTCAGTTAAGTATGATGCACAATGGGTTCGCTCATGCGTCAACCACTAATTGGTCACCCGTACAGTTTCTACACAAAAAACAGTTCGCTGTAGGTTTTTAGTGAAATTGTTATTAGTTTTTTTATGATCCATCTACTTAATTCTAACACAACAAAAAATGAAGTGGGAAATGTATCTTAAACCTTTGTTGTTTATGGAGAACAAAAGTGACACAAAAATAACGGGGCCTCTGTAGTACAGCAGTTGTGTTGCAAACAGTAATATTTATTTTGTCTGATACAGACTGAATTCCCCAACTTCCTTTGGAATTACTTGCTATTAAGACCTTCTGTTAAAAATTTGAAACTTACGATGATATAATTTTGTTAAATGGGTACATACAGATGTAAACTACACTGGACTCGCATTCGGAAGGACGTCGGTTCAATCCCGCGTCCGGCCATCCTGATTTAGGTTTTCCGTGATTTCCCTAAAATCACTCAAGGCAAATGCCGGGATGGTTCCTCTGAAAGGGCACGGCCGACTTCCTTCCCCATCCCTCCCTATTCCGATGAGACCGATGACCACGCTGTCTGGTCTCCTTCCCCAAACCAACCAACAGATGTAAACTGCACATGCCAAACATGTAGCCGAATTCACCTGTGTTCCATTTCTACAGGCGTTAATGGAAAATCTGCACTAATATCACTGTCATCCCTATGACAGATCCTAGGAGTGTCACTGTCACTGTTGTCATTTAATGAAATTTCACCTCTCCTCCACTGAATTTTCAAAAAAGATCTTCATTCTGCTGTGCTCTTTCCATTATGCTCCACCTATGTTTGATGGCTTTCTTTCTATCTTCAGAGGTGATATTCCTGACAGCCGCTCTTGTGAGTACTTTGACTACAAAGAGTGTAAATTTATTGCTATTGCTGGCAATGTAACCTTTAATATGGGGCCTGTATTAACTCTATTGGGTTGAAATGGCGGAGGTAAGGTGGTAGCCAAGTGACAATATACCCATGTTTTAATTTCTTTTCAGATTGTTGATTTCATATAGGGGTAACTGTGGCTTATGGAGAGATAAGTTTTCCATAAGCACCACCTTTTTTAAGGTTACCACTTACGCCAAATTTACAATGCTGAAGCCAATCGATCATTTCCTCCTTTTGGTTTGCCATGGTAGGTGCTATATCAACAACTGCTGAATGTTAAGGAGCATTGCCCAGAAAAGTTAATGATGGTTTTTCAGGATTTGTTAAGTATGAATCTTCAAACCACTTTGTAAATGTAATGTGGTTCATTTCTTCATGAAAATCTCCTGTTATCTTTGAGTTAAAAAGCAGGAGACTGGTTGAAAGAAACCCTTGCGAGGTGCCTGCATGAAGAAGAAGTTGGCCCCCTCCTTGTCAGAAGGCATTGCCATTGTTCCTTTAGCTGTGTCATATGTCCAGCTCTGCTTCACAATTTGACCAGAAATGACCCATCTTTCCTCAAGTTACACCACTTCCTTCATATTTATGCTATGGATGTCCCTTGAAAATCAATATCACCTTGCAGCTATATCCTCCCTCTCCATCAAAAGCTTATGCCCACAGAAATGTCCATAGTGAAAGCCTAGCTTGTGTAAAACTGTGACAAGGATATGAGACTGCCTTGAAAAAGTCCTGATTCTTTAAGTGTGACCTGTAACTTCCTGAGTGTCGGCTGTTCCTTCCTGTGACCATAATGATAAACATGATGACGAAGCACATCCTCTGCAAGTGAATATATATTGGTAACCTTCTTATTCAGATGACTTTTTTTTTTTTCCAAGGGTGTTAAGTTTCAATGGTTCTTCAGCTTCCTTTTCTTTGTCATACATTTCCTTCCCAATCTTCACAACTGTTCTTTGTTTATACTCACAGCAGCAGCAGTTCTGTCGATTACTTTGTTAGCCATGAGCAGCAGACCACCATTAATAGGGTGTATACACAGACAAGAAAAAAAATCCATATTTTTTGCGGATTTCCCGATTAAAAATACACTTTTTCCTTGTGCAAATACAGATTTACTTTGTGAAAATACACTTTTTCCCAAGGGAAAGTACATTTTTGCATGTTAGGTGACAATATACTTTCCCTCAGTGTTGTAAAACTTATCAATCATTTGAATGCCGAAGGTTTTATACACCAGCATAGTACTTCCTGGCACTTTAGGAAACAAAGCCCAGCCAAAACAAACACATTTTGGAAACATCTTTCATGTGTAGCAACACGTACACTGTATGTTTTTATATTATGGAAATTTAAACATAAATTTCACCAAATACAGCATGGTAGCTTCCAAAGCACTATTATTGAGATTGCAATGCCCTTTTGTCAGCCAATCGCAGTCATGTGATCTCACCAGCCAATGTCAAAATCAGATGTTCAGAACATAGGACACTTGATGTAGACAGCCAATAGCAACATTATCATTAAGTAGCAGGATATTTGAGGCGAGCACAATTATAAAGTTCACATTTTGTGGGTATCGTGGCTGAATACATGTTCTGTTGAGCACTTCAACTTTTCCATAGAAAAACCAGTTACGTGTGAAATAGCCCAAGAACTCGCCTTGTACTTTTTTTGAAGGATAATTATGCTTTTTGCTGTCATTATTGCATAATTTGTAAGCTGTGAAATAATTAGAATAAATATGATTAACTAACCTTGAAACTTAGTCTTTCTTAGTGTGTTACCTTTTAAGATACATCAAACACAAATGTGCCAGTAAAATTTTAAATAATGGCATAAATAGCTGGTCTTTTGTGCCTCAAATTTTCCTAAGTGCCTGGACCTCAGTGTTAAGTTTTGCTTTAGATTCTAATGCTCCATGTTTTAAGAAAATTTCACACTTAACATAATTCATCTTGCTTAAAATGAAATTTACTTTGAAAGTGACACTCGTGAAAGCACCATTCACAGTATTTTACCGTGATTTGTAGAACAGTTGTGATGTCACACTCTTTGAACAAGGCCCATGAGAAAGATGCATTGAAAGCAGTTTGTTGTTACGAATTATCGTGTAGTCTTTGCCACATTTTGCTGTTGGCAGACGCTTGTTTGTGTGCGCTATGTTTTGTTGTAAATGGCATATTTTCTTTGCAACTGAAGTTTTATTTTGATGTTATTCTGTTGTTTATGTTTTAATGCTGCTGTTCTTCTTTCAGTAATAGGCTAAAGTAAAATTCTTTGTTAGAGTATCAGTTCTTACCAGTCAAAATTACAACAATTAAACTGAAAACTAAAACAATGAAAAATTCCCATGTTTTTTTTTTTTTTTTCCTCCAGATGAAGAAATTCCTGGCTTTTTCCCATATTTTCACATACACCCTGATCAAGTTTTTCATTCTCAAAGTAGGCACATAGATGCATACCATTTCTCTTGACTGCCCTCATATTGCAATACCCAGGCCAAGAGAACGACATTGAACTTTTCGTTTATAACTTTTGATGAACTACAAATTGATGTCATTCAGTACCACACAATGTATAACGATAACAAAAATAACAGTAACAATGAATAACAGTAACAACAAATAAAAGAATAATGACTACAACTGTAACAACAAACACACAAAATCATATGGTGCAACTATCACACAGGACAGTAAGCTAACTGCACATAAAGCAGGAAGTGTTGTGGTGTGGGGTTGAAGGTCTGGAGGCTTCAGGTATATGCAGTGGCTGCAGATAGCGTGGTATTTGCAGAAATTGACATGGGCCTCTTGCGTGCTCTCCACTCCCCCCCCCCCCCCCCCCCCCCGCCTCCCCCCCCCCCCCCCCCCCCCCCTCCACCACCACCACCACCACCACCACTTTGATCGTTGCCATCAATCCTAAAGAAATTTTGGACAGACTATAGATGCAAGGTCTGTCCTATAATCCTCCCATCGCCATCTACTGCAACCCATCACAGGCACCACCTATCCCATCAGAGGCTGGATTACCGGATTACATGTGAAAGCAGTCATGTGATCTACAGACTGAGCTGCAACCACTGTGCTTGCGTCTATGTGGGCATGACAGCCAACAAGCTGTCTTTACACATGAATAGCCATTTGACAAACTGTGGCCAAGAGGCAGCTGGACCATCCAATTGCTGAACATGCTGTACAACACAACGTGCTTCACTTCAGTGATTGACAGTCTGTGCCATCTGGAGCCTGCCACACCGCTACCAGCTTTTCTGAAAACCTCGCCAGCCTCAATCTTTGGTGGTCCCTATCCTTGACACCACTCCTATTTCCTTTGTTTCACCAAATGAGTCCCCCCGCTCCCCAATGTAATGCGTCTTATTGTGTTGTGAGCTTTATTCTGGAGGCACTAATGATTTTGAGCATTTTTTAAAAAATGTTTGTGAACAAATCAACTAAAATAACTGCATAATACTTTGTTACCAGATGCTCAGAGACTTTTCATTTTCAAATTAATATTTTTGGTTTCTTTTTAAAATTAGTTCATGTTTCTTCTTTTCACTAGGAGTTCCAAGGATAATGTGCTCAGTTTTGATTACAAGTATTCTTCAGGTTTTATCAGACCACTACCTCAGAAAAAATTACTCTGATAAATATACAGAAATTGTGAGGAGCAGTTTGCTCCCACGTCAAGAGTATCGAAGTAAGCTCGGAGAAGAGCATTGGACAGGTAAGTTAAATGTACAAACTTATTTTAATTTACCACGATTTTTCCCTAGGTAATTTATGGATTCCGACAGTTGGTTATAGTGGTTCTTGACTGTGTTAGGTGTGTGTTTTAAATTTTTAGTTGTTATTTCTGTCTTACATTGGGCTTAAGTTCTGGAATTAATGGACCAATTGATAGTGAAATGCAGACAGACCAACTGAACTTTTTTGCAAATTCTGGCATTGGTATACACATTAAAACCTTATTAATATAATTTTAAATCAGTTACTGTATTGCAAGGCATACCTAGTTAGTACAGACTTGATCATAGTTTAGTAATGATGAAAAGAAAGTTGAAGTTTTTAAGAGAATCACCAGAAAGAATGATTGTGTAAAGAGATGGAGTACTGAAATACTGAGGAATGTTGAACTGTATTTAAAGTTCTACGAGGCTGTAGGTACTGTGTTAATGAATATAACAAGAGGCAGTTCAGTTGAAGGGGAATGGGCATATAAAGAAAATGCAATCAATAGACATGGGGCAGATAAATCTAGCTACAGTAATGATATCATCAATACAGACACCACTACAAGCCAAGACACTCGTTTCTGTCACAGAAAGGTGTGTGCAGGAACTGTGGGTTGTGATGTACCAATACCACAATGAGAAATTGTGGAACTGCTCATCCGCTTTGAATGTTCATTGTTGACCGTATTTTGGTGTTGTGTGGGGCCAGCCAGACAGTGGGGATTTACCTCGGCATAACATCCAGTGGTCATTCATGACCATGCAGTGGTAGGTGTTGCTCCAGTGGAAGAGCTGTGGCCAGCGAAGCATCCCTGCTGACACAAGGAAACCACCCCTGGCATCCATTGGGCTCACACATTGGTGGCCATGAACAGCAGATCAGGTGTGGAGATGCCAGCGTTAAACCTAGAACCCTTTTTGAGATGCCTGGATTCCCAGACAAAGACACCTTAGTTGAGGTCACCACATAGTGGCACTGGCTTGTGACTCTGAACCATCAGGTTTAGCAGCGGCGTGTGTAACTCCAGCTAGCTGATAGTGTGGTTGCATGAAATTGGAGTTGCAGGGCCCCACATTGGACTGATGGCTGGTGTGGGAACTGTCAAGTCCCAGAACCAGTCATACTACAAAGTCAAATGCTGCTAAGGGCTGAGTGCTCTGGAGAGCCATGTTGTGACATGAACTTGCCTCCACTCATATAAGTGACTATGAAGCACATGTTCACTCCATCACAAAGTACATGGTGACTGGTACACACACAGTTGTTGAAACCTTGGGTGGTTACTACGTAACGGATTGGTGACTCAGATAGGCGGATGATTCGCTACCACTGACATGTGTGCTATAGTAGTGAGAACTGGGATTAAGACAGTTTAAGACAATGAAATTCCTGTTACTTTCAGACTATACTAATGAGCACTGGGATTAAGATGGTTCACATGGACGAAATTCCTGTTCCCATCACTCAGTGCTGGTACCTGCTTCGGTATTGCTGAATATGATGGAATATCTTTTCTACAGTAATGCACCCATACTGTGTGGCTATAAACTCTCTAAGAGAGCTGAGTAGTGTAGTATACAGTGTATTCTGGTAGGTCAAGTTTCTAGATTGCATTATTTTCAAAAGCGTATCAGGCATAAACAATAGAGGCTATTTTACATTTGGAGCCATGGTACCCGTTATGGTTGCTGGAAACTGAAAAGTTGGTCCCAAAATGACGAGTTCCATTCAAAGGTATCTCACTGTCCTGTAATTTAAGCGTTCTGCTCCCTTTTAATCTCCCTGATTTTGGCAAGTTGTGATAATTACAAATGGATCATACACCCAGTATACCCATTGAGGTCCTGTCCTCTGGAAATAAGGTTGTGGTGTGAGGCTGTCCCATGGGTATCCTCCCACACGTGTTCCTTGAGAAACTGCTTCATCTTAGAGATATATATGGTGGTTTGAACCACCATTGTATCCCCAATGGTGCATTACATGTCAGCTGTGAGTCACTTCCCAGTGCTTCATATAAATATAAAACCTGAAAATAATCATAGCTGTACTTTACTTACACTATATTTATACATCAAAATAAACAAACATTGTACACTGTCTTCTGAAATTCATTGCAAAATGAAACAAACTCCCAAATTACTACACTAACAAGAAATCAGGATCGGTTCAAATAAACAGCCCCCATAGTATCCCTAAATCAACTGTTAACATACCACAACACTAAAATTAACAAATTAACATTGTTACTTGTCACCTGTCATTCAGCAGCTGTACATAGATAAAGCCACCCAAATGCTCAAAGACTTTTGTGAACTCTCAGGTTAAATATATATTATATAAAGAAGACCAAAAACCCTTTACCATCTGTACATCATTTGCTTCCCATATTCTTATTACCATGATGCATGACAAAAAAGTGCAGCTGATAAAACTCCAAAATTTTTAAGACACTGTCTCTCTGCTTTTACAGCAGCGTAACTCTAGATCCTAACGCTTAAGGCAACATGCATGTAGATTGCACTTAATATGTTACTATGAATTAGTTTGATTTAAGGTCGTGTGCTTATCATTGCAGACGATCTGTCACAGCCGTAGTCCTGGATTCTTATAGCTACTATAAAATTTAACTATAAAGTTAAATGAATATTTAATCCAGTATAATGTTTCAGCAGAATATTTATTACGGTCTCAAAGTAAATCAAAACTTCTCGACAAAACTGAAATAAGTAGTAACATACTTACAATAATGAAATGAATCTTACTCAACAAGCTACGTGCTTTCTGTCCAAATACTCACAAAGTACTGACCTCCCCTGACTACATAGCTGTAACTATTTATACTTTCTTAACAATCCTCGACATTGTGTAAAATGATTTTTTGATTAAGTAACAATTAAAATTAACATATAAAAACTGAAAATACATATATAAACGTATGTTTGCTCCAGAACAGCAAATACAATCCTATATTGGTTTGTGTCCATTATTTTATTCGAGCAGAACTTCTCGAATACGAAATTACAATAATGCATTTTCATATTTTATTAGTTACTAGATGCTCCCTTCATGGAAAATGTTCCCTTCATTTACAGAGCTTCTATACTTTACGGTAATTGTAATGTAGTAGTTAGTTTTGTAGCTGTAATTTTTTCAGACGAATTACATATTTTGTTTACATGTCCGATCATGAATTCGACTGGAAAATGTTCGTTTTAAGTGGGTCTTCATGGCCTGTTACGTTTCACACTCTTGCTATACCACCTTCCCCTTCCTACTGCCTTCCCCATATGTTGGGGTTGATGCAGGTAATTATGGTAAAATGTTGTGGCACACACTGAAAGGGTCAGATATGGCCATCTTGGTGATTGTTGTAAGAGTAGATAGCTACAGTTCCTCCTTTAATGGAGGGGTCATCTCGACTACTTGGTAGGACCTTGATAACGAGTAAAGAATTTTTTCGTTTTTCCCTGCAGTGTATAAGGGCTCATTAATGTCACCTACTCCATTGGCAGTAAATAAATAACTTGGTATTACATTGCCTCATCTGTTCCTTATGTTCCATTGACTTTGTATCTGGCTTGCGAAATTCCGTAGAGATTTCCCCATTTATTAATATTTTAGGCATCATGACCTTGAATGATGATAGAATCCTTTTGGCCGTGTATTATCTTGTATGGTGAGAGGCCCATATTCTTGTGAACCTCAGAATTATACGCTGCCACGACATAGGGTAATAGCATGTCCCAGTCTGTATTCTTACTGTTGACATAATTAATTAAGTCTTCACTACTGTCCAATGTGTGCACTCTGTTCTCCCATTTGCTAGCAAGTGTAATGCGCTTGCCCTCAGTTCATGAATTCATAATAAATGATGAAGTTGCTTCATTAGCTCTGACATGAAATTCGTTCCCTGGTTCATAATTTATCTTTCTGGAACACCAAACTTCAACAATCAATTATTCACCATGGTCTGAGCCATTGTTTTGGCTTGCTAATTTGGGAAACCTACCATTCCCATGTAGCAAGAAGAGTGATCTGTCGTAAGTACATTGCGATTCCCTGCCGAGATTTGCCCAAATGGACCTGCTATGCCCAGAATGATCATTTCTAATGGTTAACTAGCTTCTGGTAATCTTTGCAGTGGAATACACCGATGACTCAATTAAGCCCACTATGCACATGGCACACAGTTCTTCTCCTATTGTTCTACTTCCAGCCTATGTGTTCACCATCAATACTGTTTGGCTATACATCATTCTGTGTTCTCCGACCTCTGCAGCCAGCTAATACACGATTGTGTTCCTGTTTTCAGTACTTCTTCCTGCAGCTTGCCAGAACCACAGCATAAGGTCTGAATTTTGTTGTACACAATAAATTGTGGCTGCATTGCAGATAGCTTACGGTCTTCATCTTGGGCTTGTGCTTTCTGTCATTCTGCAGTGGTGTCATCCACTCTTCGCAACACGCAAACATTTCAATTGAGGCCATCCATGTTACCATGTGATGTATGACCTCAAAATAAAATTCACCACGTTTAGCTACTTGATGGATCTTTCAAACCTGATAGCCATTGTAATGCTGCATGATTAGTTATTACTTTAAATTTCTTACTTCATTAATAACATTGAAAATATTGTATGCTCTAGGTGAGACTCAGTATTTCTTTCTCTGCACTAAAGTAACTTCTTCTGGTTTATTCAGCTGATGTGATCAGATGCTCTGCGCTGTCTGCCAAGACATGATTGCTTGCATCACATGTTAATAAGAATTCCTTCTCATGATTTGGAAAAACCAATATCAGTTGAGTTATCAAGAATTCTCTCAGTTCACCAAACATATCTTCACACTCCAGTCACAAATGAAACATCACTCCTTTTTTCAGTAGGTGAGTGAGAGGCTGTGCTATCTCTGCAAATTTTGTTACAAACTTTCTCTAATAATCTGCTGAGCCTAAAAAAAGATTGTAAGTCCTTGCCTGTATGTGGTGTTGGAAAGTCCCATATGGCATTTAGCAATTTAAACTCCATCCGGACTCCTGTACAAGTCATCACATGTCTTAAGTATTGTACTTCCTGTAATGTCAAGAGACACTTTTCTATGCTGGGTGTTAATGGGTGGCAGGTGATCACTTCAACACCCTCCCATAGCCATAGCACATGTTCTTCCATGTCCTTTACAAAGACAAATATATCATCCTAAAATGCCATGCATTGTCTTGGCTATAATTCTTTCAAAACTCCATCCAACAAATGCTGAGACTTGGCTGGAGCGTTCTTTAATCCAAATGGCATACGTCAATGTTGGTATTGTCCTGAAGAAACTGTAAATGCTGTTCTTGGCTGATTGTCTGTTGGTACTTCTAGCTGATGATAACCACTCTGCAGATCTATGGCGGAGAAATACCTGCACTGTCCCAGGTTATCCAAAGTTTCTGTTATATTTGGGATCAGGTAAGTGTCTGTAATCACACGACTATTGAGATATCGGTAATAACAACACATCTGAATTAGTTTTGGTGGTCTGTACTCTTTTTTTTTTTAACAATTGCCACTGGTGCTCCCCAAGGTCAGGTACTTTCCTCGCTAATACCATTCCATAACTATTTATTAATAAATTATTCCATCATTACAAATAATATGATATCCTGCATGGTTTACAATATACAGACAATTTATTCTCAGTTGGGATTCTATGCTTGCACCACGGTCACTGGCAAAGACCAATGACGATTAAACAGATGCTCAGAGTGTGTAACAAATGCTCCATTGTTAGCTTTTCAATTCCTTTCAAGTGTTCTACTTTTTGTTCAAATGCAGTTAAACTGGCAGTTTGTTTAAGCTTAGGTTCTGAATTTATTCTATCTAAATTATATTCCTCTAAAGTCTCCAAGTAGGCAACCATCAACTCACAAGACAAAGCCATGTCTTCAATCCCAAAGTTATCTGTTCCAACGAGCATGACCTCATTACTGCCCGTTTCCTGTACATGTACCACACTTCTGTGTGTGAAACATCATGCCTTATATAATTCCTCATTTTCCTTTAGTGGCTCAACTACACAACACGTTTATCAGCAAAACAGTTGCTACACTCACTTATAGTAGTTTTCCTGTACCTTGCAATACTTTATCATGCAAATTAATCCTTTGTGGCCGCGCACGTAGTCTAATTGGCTCCCCTTTCCGAAGAGACGAAGTTTGTGGTAGTGTGGCATTGACAGCAATTCCCCCAGATGGAACAGTGCCCCATCGAGTTCCACTATATGCTGTTCAAGTTCAGTTTTAGCGTGATGTTCATGTAAGAAATCTAAGCCAAAAACAGTGTAGTAACCAACACTTGTATGAGGTAAAGTTTCATACACACCCTGAGAAACTTCGTTTCCACTCACTACATTGAAATGATGCTGCTGATCATTGTCCCGTTACATCAGTCATTGTATTGGCTTCCTTCTAGCACCAAATGTAATGACATTGGTAATGCTAACACCACTACAAACTGATATGGTCACTTCTGCCCCAGAATGGCATGGATACATGGGAACTATGGGTTGCTGAAGGCACAGCAGTGTAGGAATGAAACAAGTACTGGTTTTTTTAGTCACATTCACAGATACCTCTGTGGTAACAAAGTTGAATCACCAAATGCTGTTACCTGTAATCTTCATTGGAAGGAAGGAAGGAAGGAAGGAAGGAAGGAAGGAAAATGGGGTTTAACATCCCATCAACAACGAGTACATTATGTAGTACAAGTTCGGATTGTTTCAAAGTTGGGGAAGGTAATTATTTGTGCTCTTTCAAAGGAAGCATTCCAGTATTTGCCTACAGCAATTTAGGGAAATAATGGAAACCTGAAATCTGGATGACTGAGTGCAGATTTGAACCATTGTACAGGGTACTGACTATTGTGGTACTTCACTTGATAGTGAAGATTGAAATACAAATACACTGAAGCAACAAGGTGGGTAATTTACATTATCTTAAAACAGTAATTTGTATTTTATTATATGAATTAATTAATTTTGGTTATTATAATGAATTTGTCTTTAGTATGTGGAATTTTTTGTATCACTTATCATGTTACTTGTGGTACTTATTGTAAACACCGCCACTTTCACATCAACTATCACCTTCTGATTAAGATATTTTCTTTCTTGATATGCTTGAAAAACATTATAATGAACTTTTACTGCATGTCTAAGCTTTGTTATCTTGCAATGGAGACTATAATAAGCATGTAGAAAATGATACAGCTACTAATTTGGTGTACTTTTGGAAGTAACAATACAATTCAGATACAGTTTTGAACAGTCCACACTATTGATGAGAATTTTGAAATAATAATTGCAGTAGTAATAATACTAAGTATTTTTAGGTTGCAAATAAATTCCCGTATGATTAAAAATACTGTACCATTTTTCAGTTAATTTTAATAATGAAATAAATCCCCCCCCCCTCCCCCCCCAATAAAAAAATGAAAGTGGTACAAGTAGCCATTAGCCATGAGTGTATTTTGTATTATTATCTTATTGTTTAAAATGTTAATTAAAAATATAACTATAGTGTATCAAGATATTTGTTGAACTACTTCTTGAACCATAATAATTAGGAAACATAATGCAACTACCACTGCTCCTAGTTTAACGTGTTTGCATGACTATCATCCATGGCAGATGTTTAATCAATAATAATATAACCAATAATAATTGTTTCTAGTTTATCTGATGTGGATACAGTATCTTCTTCTGGTGCTATAATTTGTTCACATTTTAACTTTTACGTATTTATTTACCACCACATGCAAATATAGTACAGATTTCATGTACGGAGAGAGAGGATTGTGGGCAGGGGGAGGGGGGTGGGGGGGCATAACTACATTGTTTTACTGAGTTACAAATTAAGGTAGTGGAGTGAGGATTCTGTAGCACTAAGTACAATGTAAACAGATGAAGATAATGTTATAGTAAGTTAATATGATACTGTAGTGCAAGGATGGCATTGTAATCAAAAGCGTTCAATATATGGCATGCACAAGATTTTGTTTGCAATATTTCTAGTTTCAACTAATGGAGAATTGCATCGTATTCTGACTGAATTAATTTACAGGACATTTCTCCCGCTGAGTTGTGTAACAGCCACTTTAAGCACTTGTAATTTTTTAAAGCAAATAAAAAACAAGTGGAATCATGGTGTTTATAATTGACACATTTTTGTTGCATATTTCTTTTTATATTTTCAGTCCAGTAGCGTACTTATGAGTGTGTGTTAATTCTTCAGTAATTACATAATTGCCCGAATATAAGATGAGGTTTTTTCCCAGAATTTGTCACCCAAAAATTATGGGAGTCTTACATTCACAGATTAAGCTACTGCTGTTGAGGTCAACATTCTTACATAGTGTGATAGATTAGTGTGTCATCTTCCATTTATGGAGTCTTACATTTACAGATGAATCTTTGGCAATTGAACTCATGTGCAGATTTAATTTTTGAGGAAATCAGAAAGGTATGAGGGGGATCAGTAACAAAAGCTTCGCTGAGAACTAAGACGAATATGGGGAGGGGAGTGGCATGTGGGTGTCAAACTTCATTCTGCTGCCAACTGTGTGAATGTATATCATGTACCCTGTCTTTTTATGAACATCTACCATGTTAAACTGCAGTTTGCCTGAATCCATTTGTAGTCAGAATTGAATTGCCTTTAAAATTGGACACATATTGAGCAAGAGTATACATTCCTGCAGGAACCAATAAAAGGTTAGGTACAGGCCGGTGATGTACTTCTGTGTTTCATGTCCTAATGTTGTCGATGCTCGCCTGAGGAATGGTGGAACGGAAAGGGGTGTGAAAGTTGCAGGTTCTATGCTGCCAATGAGAGAGCAGTGGCAGGCATGTTTGGAAGTGAGAGATGAAGGAATATTGTCATATTCTCATGTCAATATAGATGTGAAATCCACTATGTATTTAAAAAGAAGCTGCATTTTCAGGCCTCACCGTAACCACAATCTTGGAATCTGCCATGTACTCTGAAGAAATAACCAAATGTTTTTGACACCGAACATTAAAGCTTTGATTGCTGCCCATTTCACCTGCTGCAATTTAAACTGTTCCATTAGGTCCCACTCTAACTCACATCTTGAAAATTGGAGCATATTTAGAAGATACAACTAAATATTTGTGACAACCAAGATTATTGTAAATTTCATTGCTGTTTGTTTCACTTGCAGCAATTTTAGCTGTGCTAACCAAAATAGTGATACTACAGACATCTGGCTTAGATAGAGAACAGTGAAGATAAAACTTAATAACATAATGTGAACCATTTCTTTTAGTTTATTTTGTTTCTCCTTGTATAATCGAAATATAGACAGTCAATAAATGGAGTAAGTTTAGAGCAGGTATAGTGTTGACTTTTTTTGGCAGTTACATTGTATCAGTAAAACAGTTTGTAATTTTGACTAGAGTATGGTAAATATAAAATTTTCGTGGTTCTCATATTTCAGCTTGGGCTAACATTCAGGGTTGTCTGGCACTTGGATAAATACAGTACATTGTTTGTATACTGTTTGTTTTTCTAAGCTTTACATTACCACTTTTTCCCATGTCCTTGCATTTTATTTTCCGTAACAAAGGTGTCTTTGGTATTCATAAAACTTACTCTGCTTTGGAGAAGCAACACACATATTGTGAAAAGTCTTTATCTTAGCCTTGGGAATATTGCTGTAATAGCTTGTGTAGTTTTGTTGTTGCCATAAGGATATTAAAGATAAGCTATTACAGCTAACTTACAGCAGAAATACATAGCAAATGAAATACAAATGCCTCTGTAACCTGCCAGTTTCACTTGTAGATCCAGCTGAGTTGCTTCCTTTATTTGGTTATATCGTTCAGTATTCATCAGTCAGGACTAAGTTGATTCTAAAATGCGCACCTTCAAGTAAGCCTTTATAGTGAAATGTAAAATATATTTGTAGACAGCTGGCACTCAACAGAACGAGAGTGTGTAATCAATGATAAATCATAGTTTACACCACTGAATATACGTTGTTCTTGACTTTTGGAAAAATAAGATGGAGTAATAAGTTGGGGTCCTGATTCGTATTAGAATTTAGGCAAAATCAGAAAGGAATTGTGAAATAACAGAACTGCAAAAGGACTGTCGAGCTTGTGTCTTATTCTCTAAATGTGTACCTTTTTTGAGATGTTTATTGACTGGTCAAAAAATCTCACTGGTAGTTCTGCCATATTTCTGTACCCCCTCCTTTCCCTTCACCACTGAAGACGGAGGCCAGCGGGGCTATAGGACTGTAGAAAATATTGCAAGGAGATCTCTCATCTGCACTGTTCAGAAAAGCTGATGTTAGTAGGAAGGATCCAGACGATGCAGTCTGGTTGTCTCTTTACCATTTTTCATCAGTGGCCATTCATACAGTCAGACAGTTTGTTGGTTGTCATGCCTACATAGAAAGCAGCGCAGTGGTTGCAACTTAGTTTGTAGATCACACGAGTGCTTTTACATATAATTATGTGCCTTTAGTGGGATAAGTGATGCCTGTGATCAGCCTGGACTAGGTGGTGGTGGATGTATGCAACAGGTCTTGCATATAGGTCTATTGCAGGGATATCAGCCATGAGACAAGGACGTGGGAGCAGGGGCAGAGTAGGAATGGGGGAGGATATTGTGTAGGTTCGGTGACCACTGGAAAACCACTGTAGAAGGGGTGAGGAAGATAGTGGTTGGGGCATTCCTCATTTCAGGGCACAACAAAAGGTAGTGCAAGCCCTAGTGGAGCATATGAATCAGTTGCTCCAGTTCTGAGTGGTACTGAGTCATGAGGAGAGTGGTACTTTGTGTTTTGGTACATGAAGGAAGTATTGATGGTAGGTTGTAGGTTTGATATGGGTGGAGGTACTGATGTAGCCATTTTTGAGCAGGAGATCATAATCAAGGAAGGTGGCATGTTGGGTAAAGCAAATGGGGGAGGTGTTGAGGTTCTGGAGGAATGTGGATTGGTTATCTTCACCCTGAATCCATATCATGAAGATGCCATCAATGAATCTAAACCAGGTGAAAGGTTTGAGATTCTGGGTGGATAGGAAGGTTTCCTCTAGATCGCCCATGAACAGATTGGCACAGGATGGTGCCATGTGGATGCCCATTGCTGTACACTGGATTTGTTGCTGATGCCTTCAGAGGGGAAGTGATTGTCAGTGTGAATACAGTTGGCCATAGTGTCCAGGAAGGAGGTTGTAGGTTTGGAGTCAGTCAGACATTAGGAAAGATAGTATTCAGTACGACAATACCCTGGGCATTAATGATGTTAGTGTAGGGGCTAACGGCACCAATAATCACGAGCAGGGCACTGTGTGGTAAAGGAGCAGGAACTCCGCAAATCCTTGCCCATCCTTACTATATCCCTGTTACCCACCTCTTCTTTCATGGCTCAAATTCCTGCAATAGAATTACACTTAAGACCTGTCCCACGCATCCTCCCATCACCACCACCTATACCAGCATGGTCACATGCATCAGCTATCCCATCAAAGGTAGCACTACCTGTGAAAGCACTCATGTGATTTACGAACTAAGGTGCAGTCACTGTGATGCTTTCTATGTTGGCAAACTGGCTGTCTGCGTAAGTGGCCACTGACAAATTCTGAGCTAGAGACAGGTGGACCACCCAGTTGCTGAACGTGCTGCCCAACACAATGTGTTTCACAGCTGCACAGGTGGAATTGTTGCAAGTGAAACAAGTAGCTTTGAAATTTATTATAATCTTCGTTGTCACAAATATTTAGCTGTTTCTTTCAAATACACTCCAATTTTCAGGATGGAAGTTATAGTGGGACCTAATAGCACAGTTCAAATTGGAGCAGTTAAAATGGCCAGCAATGAAATCTTATAATGTTTGTTGTTAAAAATATTTAGTTCTTTCTTCAGGATACGTGGCAGCTTCCTAGATTGTAGTTATGGTGAGGCCTGAAAATGCAGCTTCTTTCTTAATACATAGCGGATTTCACATGTATATTGACATGAGAATGCGACAATATTTCATCATCTGTCACTTCCAAACATGTCTGCCACTGATCTCTCATTGGTAGCATAGGACCAGCAGCTGACACACCCCCTTTTGTTCCACCTTTCCTCAGGTGAGCGTCAACAACACTGGGACATGAAACACGTAAGTACATCACTGGCCCGAACCTAACCTTTTATTGGTTCCTGCAGTAATGTATATTATTGCTGAATATGTGTTCAATTTTAAAGGCAATTCAATTCTGTCTACAAATAGATTCAGGCAAACTGCAGTTTAACATGGTAGATGTTCACAGAAAGACAGAGTACATGATATACATTCACACAGTTGGCAGCATTAATTCAGTCAGAATACAATGCAATTCTCCATTAGCTAAAAAGGTAGAAATACTGCAAACAAAATGTATTGAACGTTTTCTATCCTTGCGCTATGTGCTCTCCTCGACATTGAGTTGATCCCCTCTTTTCCATTCACCGCTGAAGATTGAGGCCAACGGGGCTAAAAGAGTGTATAAAATATTGTACAGTGTGTTCTCATCTATGCAGTACAAAAAAGCTGGTGTTGGTTGGAAGGATCCAGTTGGCACAGGCTGTGGAGCATGTTGTGTTGGACAGCATGTTCAGCAACTGGGTGGTCCAGCAGTCTCTTTGTTGTATTTCATCAGTGGTTGCCATGCTTATGTAGAAAGCATCACAGTGGTTGCAGCTTAGTTTGTAAATAATGAGTGCTTTCACAGGTTGCTGTACTACAGTGACTGCTTCACAGCCTGCACCATCTTGTTATTTCGTATCAACAATAGCTTTTCTGAACTGCACAGATGAGATCTGTCACTGCAGTATACAGGGTGTACATTAAGTCCAGAAACAATTCCAATTATTTATTGCAGAAGAACCAAACATTGTACAGATATCATACATATGTCATTTTGAAGAGAAACCCTGGAAGTTTTTTTTCATGTATACGGCCGCAGTTTGGTAATTTGCCAGTAGTCAGCTCTAGTCACAAGCATGGCGAGTTCAGGTGTGGAGCGAGCTTTATGTGTGTTGGAGTTCGACAAAAACAAGTGTGCTACAGCTGTTCAACGGATGTTTAGAACCAAGTACGGTAGGAAGTCACCAACAAGGAATGCCATTTACCACTGGTACAACAAATTTGTTATGATGGATTGCTTGTGCCCAGCAAACAGAAGTGGACATTCCAGTGTGAGTGAAGTGAATGTGGTACGTGTACGAGAGACATTCGTAAGGAGTCCAAAGAAATCAGTGCGTTGGGCATCCCGTGAACTCGAAATGGCTCCAATGACAGTGTGGAAAGTCCTGCAACAGAAGCTATCTATGAAACCATTCAAATTGGATCTAGTGCAGAAGCTCAATGACGAAGACTAAGACAAGCGTTTTGAGTTTTGCTCACAGTTGTAACAATGGAATAAGGATGGGGATGGCGTTGTTGATTACATAATTTTTAGTGACGAAGCCACTTTTCACACTAATGGGAAAGTGAACAGGCATAATTGTTGAATCTGGGGTACGAAGCATCCACAGGAATGCATTGAATATGACCATGATTCCCCAAAGGTAAATGTTTGTTGTGTCTTGTCACGTCGAAAACTGTACGGCCATTCTTCTTCACTGAGAGCACAGTCACTGGATAGTCCTACTTGTACATGTTGCAGCAATGGCTGATGCCTCAAATGCAATCAGACTCTCTATTCATCTTTTAGGAGGATGGGGCTCCACTCCATTTTCATCGTGAAGTTCGTTGGTACCTGAACACGGAGATGCTGCATCAGTGGAACGGCTGTGCTACAGAAGGATACAGCTGTTTCATGAAATGGCCTCCCCAATCACCAGATCTTACTCCATGTGACATTTTTCTGTGGGACACATTAAACATCTGGTGTATGTACCCCCTCTACCACATGATGTAGCAGAGTTCCGGTAGAGAATACGGGAAATGACTGCCACAGTTGGCGATGCCATACTGGGATGGGTATGGCAGGAATTCAGTTACTGTATTGATGTCTGCCGGGTCACTCATGGTTTGCATATTAAATGTTTGTAAAAAAAAAGGAAAAAAGAAAAAAAAAATCACTTTCAGAGTTTCTCTTCAAAATGCACTATGTATGAAATATGTACAATGTTTAGTTCTAGTGCAATAAATAATTGAAAGTGTTCCCGGATGTACACCCTGTAGTCTATGTTCCTGTAACCCCCCTGGCTTCAACTTTCACTAATACCTGTCCTTCATTCAGCTATCCTCTTCTCTGCTCCCATTCCAGCACTACAAAGCCTTTTGTTCCATCAGTGCACCCTCTAGTCTCTTTCCCCTCCTCCCCTTTTCTGCCCCACCTCCCTCAAACACCCCCCCCCCCCCCCCAATTACATCTAGCAGCCCTACCCTCACCATGTCTCTGCATGCTCCTACAAGCAGCACTACTCCCTTTCTCACCCCTATCATGCCATCCCTCTCCCTCCGTGCCCCTGCTTTCTCCATATCCCCACCGTTCGTGGACTGCTTCTCCCGTCAGCCACAATTGCTTGCAGTCTGCTGTTAGTGGACAGAGACAGTGGTTATGTGTACGTGAGTTGTGCTTTGGTGAATGTGTGTATGTTTCCTATATTAAAAGAAGACGTTTGACTGAAAGCTCAAATGTGTAGCAGTCTTATTGTTTTGCCTGTCTGCAACTTATCATCTCCTTTACATGTTGAGTAACAATTTATCCTTTTGTAATGTTGTTATTCCATTCAGGATCCTCCATTGTTTTATTTGTTGTTCATTCTTTATTCATAACAGCCGTATGAAAGACCTACATTTTTAATTTGACTGATATATTAAGTATGAATATTATCGCTATTTGATTGTCTGTTTTTAAATAAAATATTTAGTGTCCAGTTTTAAATTAGAATCTCACTGTGGCTGAACTGTGTTGTTTGTGTCAGTGGTAATTAAGGCTGGAAAAGCAATTTAATGTTTGGAAATTATGTGTTCTGCTTGATTTTTCTTCAGGTTTCCTGTTTCTTGCATTTTGAATTCCAGATTTATCAGCAGTTTTCTGGAGGTTAT
Organism: Schistocerca americana; assembly: GCF_021461395.2. Classification (NCBI taxonomy): domain Eukaryota; kingdom Metazoa; phylum Arthropoda; class Insecta; order Orthoptera; family Acrididae; genus Schistocerca; species Schistocerca americana. Next base: position 572,602,501 of record NC_060120.1, read on the forward strand.
TTAGAGAGCCACCTCAGCAGCTGGAAATGTCGGCAATAGCAGATGTGCTTAATGGAATAGTGAAATTTGGATGTGCTCAATCATTTATTGGTCTTAAACTGAAAAAGAAGTGAGTACGAAGTTTTGTTCTTACTGTGTCTCTAATGTCCCCTCTCTTAACAAGCTCAGGTAAACAAATAAACTTTTGTGTGTAAGTGATATAATTTTCATGCAATAGTTAGCAGTTTTCTGTTACAATTTGCTTGGTTTCGTGAAAGTTAGTTAGTTCTGTCTTTATAACAATAATGTAATTTTTGCCAAAAGAGATTTTGTGGGTGTGAATGTGTGCATGCATGCATTTCGGTCTGTTAACTTGATCTACAGTTGTTACATGAGATTGATTAAGTTTCTGTAAATTTGTGCCTTGCACTGCAAATGCTGTGTGTGTCTCCCAGAATACACATGAAGACATCCATCCAGAAATAAACAATAGATAAAATCCAATAATATAATTATTAAATAAGCTTTTAGCAATCAGTAGTCAAACGTGAGTGATGATCTTGAAAGAGAAAATAAGTCGAAAGTGAAATCAACATAGGTTAAAGAAAACAACATAAAAGCAACCACGCCACACAACACTGGTCTTTTCTAACAGTGCAAACAGTGTCCGATTCTGTGGGAGACAACTAGTAGAGATCTCAACAGTTGCACTTATATCCCATTTCTTCCTGTGCTCCCACCATTCCATAATCACTTGTCATCTTTACTACAGTTGTTTAAGCAGTTGCCAGCATGGAAAGTGCTCAATTTATCATCTCCATATTTTCTGCCACTGAATGAGTTGGCACAGTGATTAATTCATCAGACTCAGACTTAGATGGATTGGGAATCAAATACCCATCTCACTACCCAGATTTAGATGTTGTGTTGTTTCACTAAATCACTTATGGCAAGTTCTGGGCTGGTCTCTTTGAAAAGGGAACTTGCCTTCCATCTTAATGAGCTTGTCATTAGTCTTCCTAACCTTTCTCTCTCTTTTCCAGTGAACTGTTGTCATATGCCTAGTGAACCCATAATGCAAGTACTCTGTGATTGTTACTTCTTCTCAACTTGTACTAGGAGACACATACTCAAGAGTCTCATAATCTCTCAGAAGCTATTGATCTTCCTGTCTTCATAGTCTATTTCTGCCATAAACCTACTATTTAAGTACATAGTGCTCTTAGATTTTATTCCTTGGCAAGTTTATAATGATTCTCACATGCCTTTTGCCAATTTTAGTTGGTGCTCTGGCTCTAATGACATCATTGTTGGTGGAGTGCTAAATACTAGCCTTCCTTTGTCTTAAATTGGTAACAGTTTGCAGTGTATTTTAGGCACTCAAGACCTTTTCATAATTTTCGTGTAATTCCATGTTATTGTTTGTTCTCTTGTATAACCATTTTCCTTAAATTGTTGTGCGAGGAGGAGGCAATTTGGATTAGAGAAAACATAAGCTAGACGTATTTGGGGCAATCCAGATTGTGGATGTTAATAAGACTGCAATTGATTGTCAATGTCAGTGCTTAAGAAGCACAGACCTACGATCTATTTTAGATACACTGATTTAAAAGGGGAGCTTGGTAGCCCAGTGGTAAGGTCAGGGTGTATACACCCCGGGACAACCTGGAGATTCGGGAAAACCTTAGAATTTTTTTCATCCGGGAGAAAACTGGGAAAAACCCGGGATTTTTTTACAATTCCGGGAATTTTTCATTGCTTTAGTTTTCAGTTAAATTTTTGTAATTTTGACTGGTGAGAACCGATACTCTAACAAAGGATATTACTGTATCCCGCTGCTGCAGAATAATACTTCAACAATAAAACATAAACAAGAGAAAAAAACGAAAATAACTTAAATTGCAAAGGAAATGCGCCATATACAACAACGACACACAGTGCCCATGGAAGTGTCTGCCAACAGCAAACTGTGTCAAAGGCTTTAGGAATACTATGCAATGCTTCGTAACAACAAATTGCCTCCGATGAGCGTGAAGTCACAACTGTTTACGTTAGATTTGTTTTAGAGTTGAGTGGGTTCGTGCACATGAACAGTTGAGTTGCGTTTGAGCTGTAGATTCTCCCACTTCTGGCTACAGGAATGTGGCTGTTGGCTGTGCAAGCAGTCGCAGCAAGCAGCTAGATACTATCGGGAAAAGGGGGCGCCAAATTCATATTCTTGAGGAAAAGAACTTGTTTCACAAAGTGCCTCGTATCCAGTGCACGTTTGTCTATCGATTATTCATATGATTTTGAAACACTTCGTTGTTGGCTTTTGAATATTTTTGAACACATTTTAAGTTTATTTCTGAATGAATCATAAGTTGATTTTTGAATGCGTGATGTCTCTGTCAGGAGACTCCTCGTCGCATCTAGAAATAAACTTTCCGCAGACAAAAGGGGACAGGGCTATACAAGCTGAGTGGATAAAGCCGAACGGATGAATCCCAATCGCTGTCTGATTTTGTGCTTGCGTTGGTATAATTACTAGCGAATTCTATAGATTGAGACTACCAGAATGGAAATAAACCACTGACAGGAATAACAGGTGAGAAAGATTATGTATTATCTTCTCGGTGTATCCAAGAAAATGACATTTTGACAGAAAATTGTTGGCCAGATCACTATACTAGTAAGGACCATTTATACAGTCCCCAGCTAGCAGCCGCTTAAGTTCTATTTTAGAAGTAATGCGGAAAACGTGTTGAACGAACACGTAATAGCGCCTAATTGGAAAATAATTGCGTGATAACTAAACCTGTGATTCTGGCAGGGTTAGTGAAGTTAATCGGCAGTGTTGGTGAAGTTAATCGGTGAACAAATTTTGACAATGACAGGAATAGCCACAGAATTGGTGATGACAAAATTGTTTGTTAGAACGAGGTAGGAGAAGAAACGCGGACATCACACAAATTGTGGAAGAATAAGACGATTCCAAATTCATATAAAAATTTCGTAATACTACTTTTCGATCTCATGCTTGAGAAACTCATGCATATGAATGAAATGTGAAACCATTTCCTAACATAAAGCTTTTTGCTTCTAGTAGGCCTAATAGGCTTTTGCTATTGGTACTTCGTGAATTATATTCTGTCTTGTTATAAAAATGGCCATTTGTGCCAAAACAGTCTCGTTTATTTGGTATGTTTTACAAAATTGCTATAATATTAGAAAGGCCTATTTTGTTTTATCTAGCAGACAGTGACAAAATAGACGTAATCAGATCGAGAAACCACACCAGTCTTGAGTATTATTTGTGTTAACAGCTTTTTCAGTATTAGATAATGATATTTCGATTTTTCATGTAGCAAAATGTTTGATGAACTTTGATGAGGTAATAGATTCTTTTTTGCAGAAAGGAAAGCACGCCATGTAAAGCTGTAGCAAGATTAGAGAGGAAAAAATGCTAGGAGCTAAGGATTGAAGGAATGTGTACTTTCTTCCTTGTCTCTTGTCTTTATTGGTTGTATGTATCCTATATTTAATTTTATGTCACACAAAACAGAAAGTTATTGGCTAATAGACAATAATGAGTGCAAGTTTTCTGAAGAGTTCTTGTTCTCCCGATTACAAATAATCCCATCCGCTATTAATTGCGAGTTGTGGTGGTTTTTTTTAAAAAAAAGAGGGCCAGGCTGTCAAACTGGCCGACTAGGAGCAGGAGAGGCTCCAGAGGACATTTCAGTTTCCACTGTCCTGAACATAGTTTGATGGCATCCATTACAAAATATACAAGTTTCAATTCCACAGAGCGAAATACAGTGATGTGCGGTAGAAGAATGCCTTATGAAGAGGCGTGGCACTGCACTTTCACACACTTAAGACTAAATAATATGTCTTAACATTTCCTCTAACACATGTGTTTTATGTTTCAGACTTTTCAGAAAGATACGCACTACAAGATGAACATATTTTTGAAAATTTGATTTTATTTTTAGTATTGACCCGGTTCGCAAATATCGTAGATCTGGGGCTGATGCGCAGAACCGTCTGAGTTATAGTGGGTAGTCTCCACGTGACTCGTGTTTACATTTAGTGATTTTGCTGTTTCCCCCACATTTACTCTCACGTCAAATTTAAACAAAATGGTTATCTGTGGCCGGGGACTATCAGGTGAATTAAAATGCATTCACATAATTACGGAAGGCTAAAATATGTCATTAGTTTCAGATTTTATTTTATTTCCATTTTTCTGACAGTCAAGCATTAATCGCCTTGTGGAACAATGAAGTTATTTTTGTCTGTCTCCTAAAGAAATTTGACTTTTATAAACTTTTTCCGCAGGGGCAGTCAGTGCATTTGAAACGAAATGTTTAATTCCACAGTATTGGCCTTTTCAACTGTTCGCTGCATTTCAAGTGCACGTTTTCATCTTCTAGCACATATGGCATTTTGTCATAATAAAGAACCAAACATGATATAATACAGTACTGGTGCTCCAAGAAAATTTACATCCCGAAAACCACACTGAAAAGCTTAATATCAGGTCGAGGTCTACTTCATTGGGAATCTGGACATACGAATGTACACTTAAGTACGCACTTTAAATGTGCACATTTTAGTATGGTTCACGAAAATCCGATGCTCTTGGAGTATCTTCTGATGCTTTTTTTTTTTTTTTTTTTTTTAAATGACATAATGTATGATCTTTTAATATTACCCACAATTACTTCTCCATTGAAGGCATTACCTACAAACATCCGTAGTACTGCTAGGGGCGCCCGTATGGCACCATCCTGTGCTAACCTATTCATGTGTCATATAGAGGAATCCTTCCTAAAAACCCAGAATCCTAAATCCCTCATCTGTTTCAGATTCATTGATGATATCTTTGTTGTCTGGATTAAAGACGAGGACACCTTATTCACATTCCTCCAGAACCTCAACAACTTCTCCCACATTTGCTTCGCCTGGTCCTACTCAACCCAACAAGCCACCTTCCTAGATGTTGACCCTCACCTCAGAGATGACTACATCAGTACCTCTGTTCATATCAGTCCTACTAACCACCAGCAATACCTCCACTTCGACAGCTGCCACCCATTCCATACCAAGAAGTCCCATCTGTACAGCCTAGCCATCTGTGGTCATCGCATCTGCAGTGATGAGCAAAATATACCCAGGGTCTCACTGAAGCCTTCACTGACGGTAATTATCCTCCCCTCCTTGTACAAAAATAAATCTCCCTTGCCTTATCTTCCCAGTCTCCCACCACCTCCCAAAGTCCCACAGGTCGGCCACAAAGGAGCATTCCCCTCGTAACTCAGTACCATCCGGGACTGGAGCAACTGAATTACGTTCTCCGCCAGGGCTTCGATAACCTCTCGTCATGCCCTGAAATGAGAAATATCCTGTCCACTATCCTTCCCACCCCTCCTACCGTGGTATTCCCCCGTCCACCGAACCTACACAATATACTCGTCCATCCTTAGACAACCCCTGCTCCCAATCCCTTACCTCATGGCTCATATCCCTGTAATAGTCCTAGCTACAAGACCGGTCCCATACATCCTCCTATCACCACCGACTCCAGTCCGGTCACTAACATCACCCATCCCGTCAAAGGCAAGACTACCTGTGAAAACCAGTCATGTGATTTACAAGCTAAGCTGCAACCTCTGTCTGTGCTGCATTCTATGTAGGCATGACAACCAACAAGCTGTCTGTCCACATGAACGGCCACGGACTAACTGTGGCCAAAAAACAAGTGGACCACCCTGTTGCTGAACATGCTGCCAAACATGATATCCCTCATCTCAATGACTGCTTCACAGCCTGTGCCTTACGGATCCTTCCCACCAACACCAGCTTCTCTGAATTGTGCAGGTGGGAACTTTCCCTGCAATATATCCTACATTCCCGTAACCCTCCTGCCCTCAACCTTCGTTAGTCACTGTCTTCACTCATCCAGCATCCTCCCGGTTCCCATTCCAGCACTACACAGCCGTCATTTCACCGCCACAGCCAGTCTTTTAATTTCTTTTTATTTCTCTCCTTTCCGCTACTTACACCCTCCCCCCCTCCACACCTTCTCTCCTGCCCTCCTTCTAAACTGCAACACTTCACTATCTGCCACTCCCACCATACTATCCCTCCCCCTCCCCGCCACAGCCTCCTCCTTACCCCCACCCAGTCGCCACTCCCATCATGCACTGGTGCTGCTGTTCACAGTGTGGTTTCAGCTCTCTGAGACTGCAGATGTGTGTGCAAGTTGCGTTTACGTGTGTGTGTGTGTGTGTGTGTGTGTGTGTGTGTGTGTGTGTGTGTGTGTGTGTGTCTACTGCTGACAAAGGCCTTAATGGCTGAAAGCTTCAATTGTGTGTATTTTTTTGTTGTGCCTATCGCGACTCAGCATCTCCGCTATATGGTGAGTAGCAACTTTCCTTCTCTGGTAGTGTTACTTTTAATATTTTACACGTACGTACATACGGGCTTCCTACATATTGATAGCTGTGCAAGTGCGGTGTCGCCTGTTATCTGCGCTCTCTGGCAACTGCTGAAATGAACCTTTTTCTAACAGGTTGCGGGAAAATATTGCGAATGGTGGTTTGAAAAGCGTTACTTTCAAAAGTAAGTTGAACTGCGTGCGAGAATGTACCATGAATTTATTAAATCACAGAGCATTTGACTCTCATTTAAAAATCAACTCTTTGATGATGAGTCATTTAGAAGAATTTCGAACCCTGAAGATCAGACTTTTATGTCATTATTAAAAATTTTACTGGCACATTTGTATGATATTTCTTAAGTGTAACACACACAACAAAGATCTACATTATATGCAAAAGCTTAGCTTCTCTTGCAGCTTATTAACCTTAGAGACCAATATTATAAGTGAAAGCTTTGCTTTTATTGTACCAACATTGTGTATATTCATTTAAACTATTAACTTTCCCTGTTTGTGTGTTCATGCTACAGTGATGTTGCTGTTGGCTGAATACATCACGTGTCCTATACTCTGAATATCCGCTGCCATTTGCTGGCGAGAGCATGAGCTATGACTGGCTTACAAATGCACATCGCTATCTTGATTTCAATTATTCTGAAAGTAACATGCGGTGTTTGGTGAAATTCCAATGTATACTTTCGTAATACGAAAATAGGCAGTGTACATGTTGCTGCACATCAAAGATATTTCCAAAACGTGTCCTTTTTTTTTTCCCTGAGTTTGACTTTCTAAAGTGCCAGGAAATTCTACGCCTGTGTGTGAAACCATAACCATTCAGAGGATTGATAAGGGAAAAATATACTGTCACTTAACACGGAAAACACGTGTTTTCACCTGGTAGAAAGTGTATTTTTAACCGGGAAATCTGGGAAAAATCTGGGAATTTCTTTTCCTTGTCTGCATATACACCCTGAAAGTGTCAGACTTGGATCCAGAAGTCTTGGATTCGATCCTTTGTCTGTCCTAAAATTGTTATGTGACACTTTGTCGTGTCTTTAAGTGTTTGTCAATGTGAAAAATGGTAAATTGCATCATTGATTGGAGTCCATGTTAACATGTAGGTCCACCTATAACTTACTGGGTAACTTAAGTAAAAGGTCGGAGGAAGCCAACTGCCTACCATCTCGAATAGGACTATGCCTGGTAAAGCTCTGTGGTGTTCATACCATCCTCTGGAATGATCATTGACTAACCTACTCAGTTATTGGATGGGGAGTCTACAGCTTAACATGTAATGTGAACCATTGTGCAGCTGGACGTCTTTCTATGTCCTACATTTATTTAATTTCATGACAAATAAAAATTGTATCCCATTCCAGGACTTTTACACAGACCCTGGTCTTTCATGAGCAGTGTTTTTACTTTCTGAGCTATCTAGGCATGGGGCACTTACAGGTTTGAAGCTGTGAAGACAGGCCATGTTTCATTCCTATACAGGTCAATCAGTTCACTTGCCCAAGGCAGTGGTGCAGGTTTGATTCGTTACTTGAATCATAGTTATTGTCTGTCATAATACCATTATTTATATGTTCACAATTAATATGTGGCAAGTGCAGGAATGGGTAAAATTTAGAGAGCAGGAGGAAAAGGAACAAGTGCTATTTGATAGAAAAACTGTTTGGAGTGGTGGTGGTATTGGGGGAGGGGGAAGGGATTGGGGGGGGGGGGGGGGGCTGACTGGCGGCAACATGCTGTAACCTGTGAAACCATGGCTGCTGTATTCATACAGTATGAATCCAAACAAGCATGTTGAGGCAGTCAACAATCAGAAGGTGGTTTTGAACACCACAGTGCTTTACTGAGCAAGGTCCCATTCTAGGTGAGGATGCTCTTACATGTTAACTGACTAACTTGCTCAGTTACTGGGTGGGAGGTCTACAGCTTGATGTGGAATGTCAACCACCATGCAGCTTGGATATCTTTCTACAGATAATGAGCATTGAGTGAGGTGAAAATGCAATAAGTAGTGTTACCAAGATATTCCACTCATAAGTATAAAGGAGTTGAAACCATATACTGAAACAGAACAGCTCAACATTTTCCCAAAGGTTTCATTGCCACTTGCTATGCATGTATCAAATTTCAAAAGCTATGTGCACTCAGCTTATAACTTTGCCCTGTCTGGGGATACCATTCTGAAGTACATTGTGGGTGATTTACTTCTGGAAATAAAACAGTATGCATATACTAGGGTCTTAGTAAAGTATGCCATGACACATTATGTGATATGTTATAAATTATAGTTTACAAATAATTCCAGAGTAACCTTCCATGAACGCCTCATAGTCTATAAATTTAGGCTTAATCAAAATCTGAGTTCTTTTGTGCTTATCAACCTCTCGTGTGTAGTACACACTGTGAAACTGCTGCAGGGTTACTATTTTGTGTGGCTCATGATCTGAAGCAAGCCATTTTGCTTCGCGTGAGTTCAGCAACTGCCTTGTTGGGTGTTTCTATGCAGAATTTTCGTTGATGCTGACAGCTATGAATGCATGTAGAGTCTGGTATTGTATTTGCGTTGTTGGCGATAGTTGGAGATGGGGAGTTGGGTGAAACCTACTGCTAGCACATAATCCTCTCTTCTCAAATAGTAGTGAGAAAGAGTCCAAGCATAAGGTCAAAATTAATAATGTCACATTCTGTCACTCTTATGACGTACTGTAAAGAAATTTGTAATAAATTTGGAACATTGATACAGTGTAGGGATCGGAAACTGTGCAACACTTCATTTCTTCCAAGTGTTGAAGTACACCGTTACGAAAATTTCTGCTAGCACGAAGTCTGAACTAATTGTTTCTGATCTGAATGCCATCACAAAAGTTTTTGCCATCAATTTCAGATGTGGGTTTTGCAGATATTAAGTAACTGGGGAAAAATGTAACTAATGGAGAATTAAAATGACAATGTATTTACAACATGCCCTTGCATTTACAATAACCACCCTAAAACACATGATATAGCATAAAATCTTAAAAGATCATTCACTAAATGCCTTTGAAAGTTGTTGTTATTGATGTTCCAATTTAAAGGAACCACATTTTAGAGCTGCAGTTACAGATGCTCACTGCTGTGATCGTAGGAATTCCAGATCCTTGTAACACTGAAGGCTGGAATTCTTAATTCCCGAGCAAACAGAAGTTCTTGGTGATAAGGAGTTGTAACTAAAAATTCTGTAACCATTACTATATACTGGAAATGGCTCTGAAGTTAGCAGGAACGCTAGGGTTTTCTCTGTCACTGTATTTGTCATTGAGTATCTTTGTGTAATAGAGAATTACGGAGTGGAGGCTGCTACAAAACAGAAGTTATTTGTGTATTTTGAGGAACTGTGAACATGGTCTTCTTGAAAATAGTGAATGGTTTTGGTCCTGTAGTTTTTGCAAATTGAGGGAAAGTTTGGAGAGCACTGTGAAAAGCATTCATTAGAATCCTGTGGGAAATAAACTGATGGGGGAAAAAATCTCAAATCCAAAGAGAAGTTATGCAACATAAACAAAAGTTGACAGGCATGTTCCTACATCTGAAAGATGACGTGTATTAAAATTTCATGCCAGTCACATAATAGTGCCACTAGTAGTGCCACTGTGAGGATGCAAGTCAGGTTTGATTTAAGTATGCACTGTAATGGTTGTGAGCATTAGTCACCTTTGAGATTGGGCTTGGTGAGTTGATTTTAGCCAAAAATGCCTTTATAGTGGTGAAGACGTTATTATCAAAACCTCACTAAGTTTCAACAAGGATGTGTAATAGGGCTATGAGAAACTGGAGATTCCTTCTGCGATAATGCAGAAAGACTTGGCAGGAATGTAGTCACTTTACGTGATAGATGGCAGCATTGGTCATGGGTGTGTACAGTCGCAAGAAGACAGGGCTCCTGACAACCAAATGGCAATGCCAAGAGGGAAGACCATTATCTTTAGCGTCCAGCTGTCGCGCATTGTAATGCATATGCAGGAGCAATTTGAGCAGCAGATGGCACCACTGTGACACAATGAACTGTTACAAATCAATTACTTCAAGGACAGCTCCAAGCAGATGCCCTGTAGTGTGCCTCAGTGTTAGTGATAGCCATGCGTTGGTTAGGAGGAGGCCAGTTGAGGGCCTGCAACTAACCTGTCTGCTTCCTAGACTCACAGGACCTACACTTGGAGTTATGGTCCGGGGTAAGATTTTGTATGACAGCAGGAGCACACTCGTGGTTATCCCACGCAGCCTGACTGCTGATTAGTATGTCAGTCTCATGATTGGACCTGTTGTGCTGCCATTCATGAACAGCATTCCAGGGGATGTTTTCCGACAGGATAATGCTCGCCAGCATACTGCTGTTGTAACCCAACATGCTCTGCAGAATGTCAGCATGTTGCCTTGGCCTGCTCAATCACCAGATCTGTCATCAGTCAAGCTCATATGGGACATCATTAGACAACAACTCCAGTGTCATTCACAAACAGCATTAACTGTCCCTTTATTGTCTGACTAAGTGCAACAGACGTGGAGTTCCATCCCACAAACTTACACCTGGCACCTGTACAACACAGTGCATGCACCTTTGCATGCTGTCATTCAACATTCTAGTGGTTACACTGGTTATTAATGTAACAGCATTTCACATTTTCAGTGGCTTATCTCATGCATACATTATCCTGTGATCTTCCAATGTCAATCACTTAAATAAATATGTTATATATCTAAAAACAAAGATGATGAGACTTACGCTGCAGTCTGGAACCGCAAGACCGCTACGGTCGCAGGTTCGAATCCTGCCTCGGGCATGGATGTTTGTGATGTCCTTAGGTTAGTTAGGTTTAACTAGTTCTAAGTTCTAGGGGACTAATGACCTCAGAAGTTGAGTCCCATAGTGCTCAGAGCCATTTGAACCATTTGATGAGACTTACCAAACAAAAGCACTGGCGGGTCGATAGACACACAAACAAACACAAACACACACACAAAATTCAAGCTTTTGCAACCAACGGTTGCTTCGTTAGGAAAGAGGGAAGGAGAGGGAAAGACGAAAGGATGTGGGTTTTAAGGGAGAGGGTAAGGAGTCATTCCAATCCCGGGAGCGGAAAGACTTACCTTAGGGGGGAAAAAAGGACAGGTATACACTCGCGCGCACACACACACACACACACACACACACACACACACACACACACACGAAAATGTCTGTCTGTGTGTGTGTGTGTGTGTGTGTGTGTGTGTGTGTGTGTGTGTGCGCGTGCACGCGTGGAATGACTCCTTACCCTCTCCCTCAAAACCCACATCCTTTTGTCTTTCCCTCTCCTTCCCTCTTTCCTGATGAAGCAACCGTTGGTTGCGAAAGCTTGAATTTTGTGTGTGTGTTTGTGTTTGTTTGTGTGTCTATCAACATGCCGACGCTTTCGTTTGGTAAAGTACATCATCTTTGTTTTTAGATATATTTTTCCCACGTGGAATGTTTCCCTCTATTATATTCATAACCCTTAAATATGTTACCTAGACACATATAGTCCCAAAATTTCATTACTCTCCATACATTATTTTTTGGTGTTGTGGTTTTTTCTCTATCAGTATGGATGAAAACAAATTCCACAAAAATTGATACCAGCAATTTTGTCCGGTTAACAGATGGGACAAGACTGCCATTGATTAAGCAGTTCGATTATTGTTTTAATTTACAAATTTTAGATCAACACTGGCCCAGGCCCTTCCATTGACAAACGCTTGGCTGATAAGTAAACAGGAGGTACCAGCAGATTTTTCTGTTGCAAGTTCCGAAGACAGCTTGAAACGTGGTTCTTTCAGAAACCATTACCCCCGAAGGGGATCACACAGAAAACAATGTCCCTGAGTTAAGTTTCTGATAAATTTTAGACTGGTAAAGAGGTTTGAACATTCCTGTTTTTAAAATTACAGGACACTGCAGAGCATTTCATTAGCGTTCAACAAATAAAGTTCACATGTTTATGTAGGGTTGCATTAAACCAGTAAATAAAGTTAGTGAGGTGATTAGTATAGCTAATTTCAAAAAAAAAAAAAAATTATGTTCACTGCGCTTTCTGTCAGTGTACAATGTAGATTGTGTTTCAAGGTCAATCAGTTCCTTGTGTTTGTTTTTATTGCCACTGTAGTGGCAAATCCACGTTCACACCTCTTAAGTTGTGGCGAATGAAACAAGTATTCTTAAGCATTTTCTGGTAATAATGGATACTTGTCACCAATCTTTCTCCAAAATGTTGCTAGTTCTGTTTGAGAGAGATCTGTTTTCGTGTCTAGTTCAAGAAAATCTGATTTCGCTTGAACTTACTATCTAAAAATATTCCTTCATTCATAGAAAATGGTCTTAAAACCCAGGCATTGATTTGTTGATTCTCCAGTTCAGGAAAATAGTTACTGATGACAATTGCCGACTTATTTCGTGTTTAAGTGATCATTTTTCACTGTTGGCACTGAGCATCACTATCAGTTCAGGGAATATGGAAATGTCTTGAACTTCAGCCCTACATGGTAAAACTCCAATGTGCAAAGAAAACTGGCAACTTTATTTTGTGATGTCAAAACTATTTACTATATTTCCTTACTATCTGAGGTTAAGCATCTTTATTTCCATAAAGAAATCCACAGGATATACCACTTTGGAAATAAATAATTATATTATCTGTTATTTTGACATGTATGTCTTTCTCTTTTCAATCCTTGCCCTTTCCAGAAACAAAGCAGTTTCTTGTTGAAGCTGCAGCACTCTGTGACACATTGCAACATGATAGCCTTTGTACTTCTGTGTGGAACGAGAGCACATCGAATGTGCTTGCAGCCTCTTCGCACAAATCTTTGAGAACTCTTGTGTTTGTTGAACTACCTTGGATGTGGAACCAAATAGAAAGGTGGAACCAGATACTTCCAAAGTTCTGTGACAAGCTAGGCTGCGACTTCCTGGAAGTGTGCCGTAGGGTTGCCCCTAATTGGGTCAGGTGGCACTACATATGAAAGGCTGATACTCGGGTAGCTTACTTGTGTGTGGTGCACAAAAGGTTTTTTTTGTTTAGATTAGGTGACTCTGCATCCAGTCCAGATACTGATAGCTGTAGGAAACCCAGAACTATCAGTGTAAGTCTGGAACAAATTGCTTCGACAGGTGAGAATACTAAAATACTAAATGATTAACTGACAAAGCATTCGGAACAGAGTGCCAGTGAATCTCGCATAATACTCGATACAAAAAGCTGGTTGAAACAAGAAATTGAAGGCAGTGAGATTTTTGGGGAAGATTGAAGTGTATCTCAAAAGGCTCGAAAGGACAGGCAAATGGGAAATGGTCGTTGTGTTTTGGTCGCAGTAGACAAGAAATTCAAATCCACCCAGATATAAATTGAAGCTGCATGTGAGATTATTTAGGCAAGACTCAGTATCAGGAGTGGGTGTAAAATGATAATTGCATCCTTCTATTGCCCGCCACACTCATCTCATGATGTAACCGAAAACTTTAGAGAGAACCTCGGTTTACTAGTACGTAATTTCTCTAATCCTACTGTAATAATAGCTGGAGACTTTAATCATCCAACAGTTAATTGGAAAAGTTATTGTTTTGTTAGTGGTGGACATGATAGGACATCTTATGAAACATTACTAAATGCCTTCTCTCAAAACCACCTAGAACAGATAGTTAGGAACCCCACTCATGATGCAAATATATTGTATCTAATGGCAACAAATAGACTACTTCTTCGAGGATGTCCATGTGGCAGCAGTGGTTACTGAAGTAGAATAGACAACTAAAACAAACAGAAAGATTTGTGTGTTCACTTAACTAGATAAAAAAATCAGTAGTGTCATTTTTCAATGAGGAACTTAAAATTTCCAACAAAGTGCAGGAGCATGACGAGGAACTATGGTTCAAGTTTAAAAAGTAGTTGACGTTACACTGGGTAGATATTGTGACAGTACCAAACGGTTACTGCTTGAGTATTTGCTCTTTCGAAACAGCATCCCATACAAGCAAATGAGTTGCTTGTTTACCTGTGTTTACTCGTAATTTAGGTACTTGGGCTATGCTTGGCTCTGCTTAAAAACAATAGCTCAATGTAGTTATAAGGCTGATCCATCTGCTTGTATGTCTTGAAGCTAATTTGCTGCAAATAACTGTAAATAATAACCTACAGCTTGATCCTGCAGTCAGTCTGTCTATGCATTGGCTAGAATTGTGAGTTGATAAAGTACGCGGAAACACAAAGTAAAAGTTAAATGAATAATTAAATAATAACGGGTTCTGTTCTAATGTTTGTAACTGATGTAGACAACCGAGAGTTATGTTGAATAATGTCTGTTCAAGAAAAGACACCTCAAATAAATGTGAAGTGGTCCGCAATATTCAGTTAAAGTTCAGACAGAAATTACCCTTATCAAATGCGGTAAAGTTATGTAAAGATTGATATGAGAATGATAGCAAAATTTCCAAACTAAATAGTAATCAAAGACTCATGAAAACTTAAGTCCATTTCATGATCACAATACATGAAAGATTTGCCAGCTCTAAACAGTTCAGAGTTCAACAGGCTGATTCACAAATTAAACAAGCAATATGAAGAACAGTAACCGATACTCTGTCTAGTCCCAATTCTGTAATTTAGGCGGCAAAAATTAAAGTTCTACTGTGGAGCACATA
Organism: Schistocerca americana; assembly: GCF_021461395.2. Lineage (NCBI taxonomy): Eukaryota > Metazoa > Arthropoda > Insecta > Orthoptera > Acrididae > Schistocerca > Schistocerca americana. Next base: position 572,617,611 of record NC_060120.1, read on the forward strand.
CAGACCTCTTTAAATATAAAGCCCGTTCAGAAGCTAAAATGTGGTAGCGGCCATTCACCGCCCAGAAACAATCACATATACGACTGAATCACACATGGTACAGGTCTTTCTTCTTCCAGAACTCACCGCAAAGTGTCCAGAATTGCCCCATGGAGCTCTTCACTCGAGAAGTCCCAGTCTCCCCTTGATTACAGCAGCGTTGCACCACTGTCCGACTCTCATTGGCCGAAGGCCGTTCACACCAAATATACACAGTCTCAGGTTCTACATACAAGATTTGACTCATCTTGACCACTTCTGGACCAAACTAACGTATTACACCAATTTTTAAACAAAGAAATGTTATAAACATTCTGTCGCACTCAAATAATTTACAGTAATCATAAATAAAGGTTTTCCCATAGATATTAAGCTAGTATTTGTGCACAAGTTTGCTCATGATAAATGACAACAGTTTGTTGCATACTATTTAAACAATTATTTATGCCTTCTTGACAGAGATGGCTTTTTATTCTCTTTCCAGTTGTTGTGTCCACTAACACATGCATTTGACCAATTTTACATTAGCACAGTTTTTAAATAGCACTTGCTTTCACCATTTAAATAAAGTTACTGGCAAAATAATAAACAGTTCTTTAAAGAAATACACAAGTATGCCAAAATATGAAATGCTGATGCTGTATTCATTTGCTGTGTATATGTGGAGAATAGGATATTCTGACTAACATTTGTGTGATGAAAGCAGTATAAAAGACATTATAAATCAATAAATAAAATATATACAGATATGTAGCTTTGAGAGTTGATAGCTATAGTGCAATACTATCATCTGAAGTTGTTAAGTCAGAGGTTCATTGTGAAAATGTTTATTAACTGTGAAATATTAATTTCTGTAGTTTTAAGGATATTGTGATAGTGTTGTGCCCATTGGATGCACCTCGTTCTTCTGAGATCTCAAATGTATTCAGATTTTCATTAATATTTGGTGTGAGTTATTGTTGAATCTCAAAGAGCTGTGGTGTTGGCCATCTTTAAGAGTATCTGACACTCCGTCTCTTGGAGCATATTCTGCACAAAGGCAATGAGATCATCAGCCATCCAAATTCCCAGCTCTGGGATTTACCCATATGCGGCTACATGCTCATTGTCTCTGCACCTGAGCTCGCCTGGGGCGGAAACAGTCAACTAGCCAGGCTGGTTGGTCATGGTGCGCCCTGCGTCCCCTATCATTCAACCATGCAACAAATTCATTTCTCCACAATACCAGGCATAGCTGGATGACTAACTCGCCCACGAGCTTGTAATGTTATAATATGTACCCAGTAAAACAGAATCTGTGTGGTATACAGTCACTGTAAAGAAACTTCTTTAGATGCAGAGATTACTGCAGGTAACAGGTATAAAACAGGGCAGGGGGCTATAGATAGAGAGATGGTGAATGAAGCATGTTTGGCTATCAAGAGAGCAATGCCTGATGCCTTCAGTGGCTACTGTAGCAGAAAACTGTCAAATGATGATTCACGAAACCTATGGAAATTCTGGTTGTTAGTGGCACCAAAGTTAGCGCCCAGTCTCTAGTGAATGAGACAGGAACTAAAATTGAGGGTAGCAAAGCAAAAGCTGAATGCTTAACTCCATTTTCAATTGTTCCTTTACAAAGGAATAACCAAGAGAATTGCCCCAATTTAATCGTCGTACCTCTGAAAAGACAAATGAAATATTTATTAGTGTTGTTGGTGTTGAGAAACAGCTGAAATTGTTAAAATTGAACAAAGCTCCTGGGCCCGATGGAATCCCAATCAGATTCTATACTGAATTTGCAGCTGAGTTAGCCTATCGTTTCTAACTGTAATCTATTGTAGATCCCTTGAACATAAGACCATACCCAGTTCTTGGAAAACAAACACAGGTCACCCCTGTCTACAAGGAGGACAGTAGAAGTAATCCACAAAACTACTGTCCAATATCCTTGACGGTTTGTTGTAGAATCTTAGAACATATTCTGAGCTGAAACATAATGAAGTATTTTGAACAGAAAGACCTCCTCAATGCCAGCCAGCATGGATTCCGAAAACATTAATCATGTGAAACCAAACTCGCACTCTTCTCACGCGACATACTGAAAGAAAGCATAGGAACAAGGCTACAAGGTACACGTAGTGTTTCTTGATTTCTGAAAAGCATGGCTCACTACCACACCCATGCTTGTTGTCAAAATTGCGATTGTATGGGATATCAAGTGATATTTGTGACTGGATTGAGGAATTTTTGGTAGGGAGGATGCAGCATGTTATCTCGGATGGAGTCATCATCAGACGTAAAAGTAATTTCAGGTGTGCCTGAGAGAAGTGTGTTGGGACCCTTGCTGTTCATGTTGTATATCAGAGACTTTGCAGACAGTATTAATACAGTATAACCTCGTTAGTGCGAACTCGCATAAGACGAACTCGCAGTTAATGCGAAAAAAATATTGGTCCCGCCAGGAATACATTAGTTCTTATGGCATGTTTTATCGGTTAGCACGAATTTCGGTTAAGGCGAATTACGAACTCTGTTTCAGTTCCTAGCATAATTAAATTTCACTGTAACACGAACTTCCAGCCTTAGAGTATTCTAAAGCATAATTTTTTTTCCAAAATGAATGTAGGAAATGGAGCTAAAAAGCTAATTATACTTATTGTTGACTCGTTTTTAACATATTGTAGGTCGGTAGCCGTGATTATCACCTCAACAATCAGTGTATGCTGTACATTGTAAGATATTCAATAATGTGTGCAGCAGCATTTAGGAATGTACTCAGTGCCAGATTTGACAGGTGTTCTGTTAGTCATAGCTGTATCGAGTTGGAATACTGAATAAAAACTACAGTTACAACCGGTACCGTAGCACACGAAAATGGCAAAGAGGAAACAGACAGCTCTAAATGTACAGTTAAAGCTTAAGATTCTAGATGGAGTGGACTGTGGTACTAAGAAAACAACAATTGCAGAGCAGTTTGGAACACTTTAATCTACTTTATCTACGATTATTAAGAATCGAGAAAAAATTATTAATGCTGCGGCATCAGGTTCTGGAAACAAATCTAAACAACTTCATACTGCCAAGTATGAAGACATCGAGACGTTAGAATGGTTCAATCATATGCATGCATCTAACATGCCTTTAAATGGCCCTGTGGTTCAGTCAAAAGCAAATGATATTGCTAAAGATATGGGCATTGAAGACTTCCGTTGTTCTGCTGGTTGGTTGTATCAGTTCCAAAAGAGGCATTCAATTTCATCTGTACAAATTTGTGGTGAAGCAGGTAAGGTTGATGAAGAAAGTGCGAACAGCTAGTTGCATTAATTCAACTGAGTGAGGGAAAAGTATGCCTTGTGTAATGTGTTTAACATGGATGAAACTGGTTTTTTCTACAATCTTTCTCCAAATCACACCCTGGGGATAAAAGGTGATAAATGTCGTGATGGAGCACGAAGCAAACAACGTGTGACTATTGTACTGTGCTGTAACGCTGATGGCAGTGAGAAATTTCGTCCTTGGGTTATCGGTGAATCCGAGAAACCACGTTGTTTTAAAAAACATAAATATGGACACTTTACCTTGCATCTACTCTCAACCTGCCATGGCAGCTGAGAGCACTAACGCACTGCTACCTGGACTCGGGTAGGCGCGCCGGCCCCGGATCGAATCCACCTGGCAGATTAACGATGAGGGCTGGTGTGCCGGCCAGCCTGGATGTGGTTTTTAGGAGGTTTTTCACGTCCCGCTTGGTGAATACCGGGCTGGTCCCCACGTCCCGCCTCAGTTACATGCTACGCAGACATTTGAAACACGTTTGCACTATTTCACAATTTACACTAGATACAGACAGCTGGGATACACTGATTCAATCCCTGGGGGTACTGGGTGGCGGCAGGAAGGGCGTCCGGCCACCCCTAAAACTAACCTTCCCAAATCCATTCTAACCACGCCGACCCTGCGATCGCTGTGGGACTATGGTGTAAGCAAAAGAAGAAGAAGAAGAACCTTGCATCTACTCTCACCACAAGAAAGCTTGGATTGATGGCACATCATTTCACAAGTGGCTTCTTTTTTTTTCAACAGTTGAATGGTTGCTCAAAATAGACATGCTCTTCTTACATTGGACAGATGTACTGCCCATAACATTCGTGATCTGAACCTATCCAACATAAAGGTTCAGTTTTTTCCACCCAACGCCACAAGCCGCCTTCAGCCTTTGGACGAAGGCATAATCTCTCTCATAAAGAGAGCTTATCATAAGCGACTTGTAAGAGCTGCAATTCGTGCTGCTGAAAACAATAGTGCAACCCCAAATTGGAATCTGCATTACACAATAAAAGCCATCGCAGCAGCCTGGAACTCAGTATTGCCACATCATATAGGGAAGTGTTTTAACAGAGCTTGGAGACATAGCAACACTGATGATATCCACGAGTTAGAAGATGCCACTTCACCTGATGAATGGACAGTTCTGCAGGACGTTGTGAACCCTGGGATTAGTTTAGAAGAATTCATTAGTGTAGACGACGATGTTGCCGTATGTGCTTCTGTGGAATCGGATGTGCCAAAGGCTGTGAACGAGGTGCAAGAAGGGCCATCTGAAGAAAGTGAAGAGGAAGAGAATACAGACACCATTCCACCTACCCGTCAGGAGATGTTTACAGCCTTGGACTGTTTAGAACGGTTCGCCTCAACATCCGATGTCACTACTGGGTTTACGGACGCTATCATTACAATTGGTTGTGAAATTACAAAATATTATCGTTCCCATAAACGTCAGCGTACCGTGACCGAATTTTTTCCAAGAAAGTATGTGTTCGGATTAACTGGAATATCATGATGTCCTAAAATTCTTTCAATCAAATTCTGACACTCAAGAAGGACATCCCAAAACTGAAACTACAGATGAAAATATAAAAAAGTGCACAATATGATATTGAACCGTTGATGATTAAATGTGTATGAAATAGCTCGTGTCACAGCTATATCAGGATAGAGTAAATTTTATTTGAGAATTAATAGTTAGAATGCTTCGTACAAGAAGTGTACCACATTTGTTGAATATTGACCAAAAGCAAATGTGTAAACAAATCTACCCACGTTGTTTAGATCAACGTAAAAAAAAAAAAGTAATTGATTTAGAGTACTGACATGTCCATCAGTTCATGCTAGAAATGAAACAGAAATCAGTGCAATGTGTGGGAGCCTGTGGCACCACACTGAAGGTGTTGAAGTCTGTTTCATCTGCGGGAAAGGTTGAGACCAGTGTTTTCTAGGATTCAAGGAGAATTGATTACCTGGCAAAATATATACTGTATAACTCTTTTGGGCTAACGAGTTCAAACAATATGTGAAAACAGCCTGGATAGGGAAAAAAAAAGGATTTTTCTTATATTAAGAGGGCTGAGTGAAAAGTAATGCCTCCACCTTCGTAACTCTTCAGCAGTTGGCAGTATTGGTATTTGGTAGGTACTGTCTTGTTCCATAGCCTTTCTCTAGAGTGCCAGGTGGTAGGAAACCTTAGCATTGAATGGTTGTGTTGTTACAGTGTAATGTATGGAACCCTGCTCAGACGGTTGGTCAATGCAATTTAAGCAATGTGCTGTCATTGAATTCTTGACAGTAGGTGTCACCGCAAAGGAGATTCATCAGAGAATAAAAGCAGTTTATGGTGATTGTGTTGATGTGAGTACCGTGCGTCATTGGACGAGTAAGCTTAAAAATGTTGAGGGGGGGAACATCTGACCTGCTTGACAAACAAAGAGTTGGACATCCAGTGACAGCAACCACCGAGTTTCACGAGCAAAATGTTGACAGATTGATTCAGGGCAATTGTCGTATCACTTGGAGAGAAATTGCAGGGACAATCGGCATTTCACAAGAACGTGTGGGTCACATTATTGCTTTGCTTGGCTATCAGAAGATCTGTGCACAATGGGTACCCCAGATGCTGACTCCTAAATTGAAAGCACACAGAGTTGAAATTTGCCAGGAACTTCTCTCATCTAACAACGCACAGTACTCACATCAACACAATCACCACAAACTGCTTTCATTCTCTGATTAATCTCCTGTGGTGTGACACCTTCCGCTGTCAAGAATTCAATGACTGCACTTTGCTTAAATAGCATTGACCGACCATCTGCGCGGGGTTCCATACTTTACCCTGTAGCAACACAACCTTTCAATGCTAAGGCTTCCCACCAACTGGAGCTGTAGAGAAGAGACTATGGAACAAGCCAGTACCTGCTGCACACCAGTGCTGCCAATGTTGAAGAGTTATGAAGGTGGAGGCATTACTTTTCAGTCAACCCTCATAGAACAATCTGTCCTCTCACAAAGGGTTTTTAGCAATGGAAATGCTGGGAGGTTGTAAGTAAAATAGTTAGACCATCGAGCCTTTATCTACGATTTGACAGCCTCTGATTTCCTTTTTATTACCACATTTAAAGTAATTAGCACCTGGAGAGCTCCCCCCCCCCCTCCCCCCCTCCAACAGTCGTAAATGGGTACCTAGTAAACATTCCAAAATCACACTTCTGAGATAAACTCATCTTACTGGGAAAACTTTGGCCAAACCATCATTTTAAAACGAGTTCCTTTCTTCTTTTCTACCTGAAAATCACAGTCTTTGCTTACCAGCCTGAGAAATTTTTATCTTGTCCTTGTAAGGATCAATCAAAAGATAAAAATTGAGACTTCTGAGTTTTCTGGATACTTTGAGTGATAGTATGTTTTTGGGTTCATAATCTGTCTGAAATTTGAGCACAGAGCATATACAATACAGTGCTCTGAGGAACTGGACAAGAAAAATGTAATTGTCAGCTCAGCTGCAAACCTAAAGCATACTTTTAATTATTAACTTATGTTCAACATATTCTATGATTTAAATGGATAGATAAATCTACTCACCAAGCAGCAGCAGGGGAAAACACACACACAACACACAATGCACATGCACACGCACACGCAAAAGGATATAACTATTACAAGCTTTCAGAGTCAGTGGCTCCTTCTTCTGGCAGAAGAGTTGAAGGGGGAGGTAGAGGGGTGAAGGTGAAGGACGGGAGAGGTTTAAGGAAAGGGGTACAGCTCAGAAAAGCCACTCAGAACCCCGGGTCAGGGGAGACTTACAGGATGGGATGAGAAGGGAAGACTGACTGTTGGGGACTGCACCGAACAAGATTTGAAAATCTGAGAGCTGAAAAGTGGAAGACAGGGTAATATGCAAAACAGAGATCACTACTAAAACATCATGCATGAGTTAATAAAAGTGAAAAGCTAAGTGCATTGTATGTAGCAGAGGCGGTAGGGGGGACGACAAAAAATAGACGAGTCAAGTTACTGTGAAAAAATGGTGAGACAGAGGGAATTAACGTAAGTTAAGACCAGGTGGGTGGCGAGAACAAAGGACATTTTATAGTGCTAGTTCCCGCCTGTTGAGTTCTGAGAAACTGGTGTCTGGGGAAGAATCCAGATGGCGGATGTGGTGAAACAGGCACTGAGGTCATGACTGTCATGTTGTACAGCATGCTTTGCAACACAATACTGTGTGTTGCCTGTATACACCCTCTGACTATGTCCATTCATCCTGACAGACATGCTGATGTAAAAGGCCGAACAGTGTTTACATAACAACTGGTATATGACATGTCCTTTCTCAGGCGCTCTCCCTTTGATAGTTTATGTTTTGCCAGTTACAGGGCTGGAATTGGTGTATATGGTGATAGGAGGATGCACAGGGCAAATCTTGCAGTGGGGACGTTCACAGGGGTAGGAGCCATAGGGTAGGGAGATGGGTGCAGAAGGAGCATAGGGTCTGACAATGGTTTTGTGGAGATTGGAAAAGCTATTCTAGATGTGGTCGGCAAATTCTGAGAGAGAGTGGATTGCATTTCAGGGCATGATTTTAGGAAGTCATGGCCTTGTCGAAGTAGCTGATTGATACATTTAAGACCAGGGTAAAACTGGGTGATAAGAGGTGTGCTCTGAAGTTGATTTTTTGGAGGGATCAGCAGTACCAGGATTGGATGTGATTACCTGGGAAATATGCTTTTCTACTAGGCTGCTGGGATAATTACATCCAGTGAAGGCTGAAGTGAGAGCGGTGATGTATTTCTGTAAAGAGCCTGCATATGAACAAATATGTTTGCTTTGAATGGGAGGGAATGTTTGACATGGAAAGGATGGGAACTGTCAAAATGTGTGTAGTAATGTTTGTTAGTAGGTTTGATGTGGACAGGAGTGTGTAGCTGGCCTCTGGTGAGGATAAGATCAACATCTAGGAAAGTGGCTTGGGATTCGGAATAGAACCATGTGATATTTAATTGGGAGATAGTATTTAGAGATTCCAGGAATCTTAATAGGTCAGTCTCACCATGAATCCATATGGCAAAGATGTCATCAATGTACCTGAACAAAACTAGGGCCTGAAGGCTTTGTGGGTCCCAGGAAATACTCCCCTGATCTGTTTGTATGGCTGAAGTAATTGTTTGTATAAGTTAATTAAGGTGAGGAAGAAGGATGTCATAGGCTTCAAATCAGATGGGCATTGACTGAGGAAATGTTCAGCAGCAGCAGGCAGACCATGTACATGGGGAATGTTCTTACAGAGGGAAATGGCGTCAGTGGTGACAAGCAAGATTTGTGGTGAGAGTGGGATGGGCACGGATTTCAGACGATATAGGAAATGGTTGGTGTCCTTAATATGGGGTGGAAGTCTTTGTACTGTGGGTTGCAGGTGTTGATCAACTAAGGCAGGTATACATTCGGTGGGTGCTCCCGACCTGGGGTTTTAGGTGACTTTTCTGAACTGTACTGCTTTTCCTAAACCTCTCCAGTCCTTCTCCATCACCCCTCTCCCCTCCCCTTCAACTCTTCTGCCAGAAGAAAGAGCCACTGGCTTGCAATAGTTAAAACCTTTTGTGTGTGTGTGTGTGTGTGTGTGTGTGTGTGTGTGTGTGTGTGTGTGTGTATTCCCCTTCTGCCACTTGGTGAGTCGATTTTTCTACCTTTCTGTTTATATTATAATATTAACAATTGATTGTTTTCATGTATTCTGTGATTTGTAATCCTCTCTACCATTGCTTTTGTCATAAACAGGTTTTCAGTACTTGCTGAAGCATTTTTGGATGATAATTTTTTGAAATCATCAGTTGGAACGCAAGAAGCCTTTCTTCGCCTAGCTACTTCTATGTGTTTGGAGGTATTTAAAAGTGCAATTTTTGTATTTTTGCTGTTCTATTTGTACAGTCTTAAAGTCCTGATGAATGTTTTCCTTCTGCAGATTGGAAAAGAGTGCCGTATGGCAGTCTGTCACCTTGGTGAAATGATAGTTCCTCGTGTTTTACATCTGTTTGACAAATTATCAAAAGAGAAGGTAATATTATGTGTGTTATATATATGCTACTTTCTTCTTGTCTTAGGACAACTTTTGCAATTATCTATGCAAGCTAAAAAAAACTACAGTTAGTGATTTTCATTCAAAAGTACAGATTTTGTTTCTGAAATTGCTATTTATGTCACAAGAAATATATCTAACCTTCATTTTTCAGTATACTTTTTTTTCTTCTAAGTACTGCTTTCAGCTGTGTATTTGTGTTGTCATCACACTGAAATTGACATGTTTCTTCTGCAGAACTATGGGAATAAGTGTGTGTTCTATCATCTCATAAAATTATGGGTAGTTTCAAAATGGACAATTTTGAAAAGTTTTCATGAAAAATCAAAATCTGACTTTACATGTGAAAACACTAATTTGCTAATAAGCACAGCAAATAAAACAGTTCTTGGGTCCGTGTTGTTATGTGAATGGTAGTTTTGGCATCATTATGAACGTAAAGGTGGGCTACAGAATGAGTTTTCTGGAAAATGTAATGATGAAATTATTATTTTTGGGATCAAAATTAAACCAATACCATCAGTCATTGCACCAGTTTATCAACCAGTGGCAGAAAGTAACTATGATCAATCAGAGGAAACATAAAAGGAGATGTGAAACTAATAAAATAGCAACAAGGTAGGAAAATTCATAGGGGGACACTTAATGCTCCATTCCACAAGAAAAATGAAAGCACAATTTCATTGGGCTGAAAGAAGAAATGAAACTTAAGTGAAGTAAGGTACATTTGTAAAAGAACACGAGGCATATAAAATTATCAACTGGATTTAATCATGTTCAAACAAATACGTAGAAATCAAACAAAGGAATGTAAACCATACCCAGCTGAAAATATGGATTTGCGTCCTAGTGTAACAGTAATGAATGGTATGTTGAAATTCAAGAGAATAAAGATGATGATGAAGAATATGATGAAGTGGCATGTAGTAAAGTTAAAAGGAAAGCACGTGTGATGGAATGACTTGTAACCAAAAACTATTGGGGTATGTAAAAGCGATGAGGATAATTTAATAGAAGTGAAATATAGTAAAGAAGAGAAATGAATGCTATAGAGGTTTCCTCTGTGATAGCAAACACAGAGACCAAAAACTGATGGATAGCTTATGAAAAACTCTATGTTTGTAGGTAAAAGGAGGACATTTGTAGGTAAGAAAAGGACATACAAAAGTGAAGAATTTGAGAGAGGAACCCATCATTGTCAGTCTCTTGAAAATGAAGTCAACAGTAAGTATAGAATAAGCATAATTGGAATGATAAAAGGATGAAAGAGAGATAAATAGAGTAGAAGTTCATTCTGAATAATTGTGAATGCAACCTTCATAATTTTTTGGGTTCATAGGTTTAATAACATTTCCTATTCATCTCTGTTCTGGTTTCAGAAGAATAACTTTATGGTTTTATGAGCATAAGCTTTTGAATGCTAGTAGACTGTAGAAAGAATGTTGTTTTATAGTGCTATTTTTTGGTCTTAAGATAAAGACTCCCCTTCTCTTATTTAAACTATTTATAAAAAAATTAATTAATCCGTAAAAGTAGCTGTTGTAGTCCGTGAAGGTTACTTGAAAGGGCAATGTTGATGAAAATCTACTGCCAGTCACTTTGAAGACTTTCAGTTGACCTCCTTCAGAAGTGATAATCAGATTTTTTTGACATTACAATTTATGAAAAAATTCTAATAGTGGAACAATGTTGCTAAACTTGATCATCAGTAACTTAGTGTCTGGTCTAATTAATTTGTTTCATATATGTGTAAATAGGTAAATCGATTTTTCGTTCCAATCGCAGATAAATAGTTTGATAAAAGAATTTATCGGCATCATGTATACTGACAAAAATGAAACAAGTAACACCTTATACACTTTGCACAATATATACTGACAGAAAAAAAATCGCAACTCCAAAGAGGAATTGTGCCACGTAAACAAGTCAGTAGCCACGTTTCTACATCTGAAAGATGGTGTCTATTCATGTTTCACACCAGTCATGTAAGAGTTGCACTAGTGGTGATGCTTTAAATAAGTGCTGTAACAGTCTTGAACATTAGTTACCTTTGAGACTGGATGTGATGAGCTGATGTTAGTCAAGAATGCCTTTATGGTGACAAATACACCATTATCAACTCTTCACTGATTTTGAATGAGGTCGTGTAATAGTTGCGGAAAGATTTGGCAGGAATGTAGACTATATGTGATTGGTGGCAGCAGTGGTCACGAGAATGTGCAGTCACAAGAAGACTGTGCTCTGGATGGCCATGTGACATGCCTGAGACTGAAGACCATTGTTTTCAGTTATAGCTCTAGTACCTCGTACTGCACTTGCAGCAGCAATTTGAGCAAAAGTTGGCAACACACTGACACAACTAACACATACAAATCAGTTACTTGAAGAACAGCTCCAAGCCAGACACTCTGTAGCGTGTATGCCACTGACCCAAACCACCATTTGTGACTTCAGTGATGTCATGTGAGAGCTCATTGCAGGGCAGGGTGGAGGTTTGTTGTGTTTTCTGATGAACAGTGGTTCTGCCTCAGTACCAGTGATGCTCATGTGTTGGTCAGGAGATGGCCAGTTGGGGGCTTTCTGCCAACCTGTTTGGATGCTACACACATTGGACCTACTCCTGGAGTTATGGTCTGGGGTGCAATTTCGTATGTCAGCAGGAGCACTCTCATTGTTATTTCATACACCCTGACTGCAAATTTGTACATCTATCTGGTGGTTAGATATATTGTGCTGTCATTCATGAACTATAATCATGGAGTTGTTTTCTAACAGGATAATGCTCACCCACATACAGCTGTTACAATCCAACTTACTCTACAGAATATCAACATGTTGCCTTGGTCTGCTTGATCACCATATCTGTCTCCAGTTGAGTACATATGGGACATCATCAGACGACAACTCCAGCATCATCCATAAACATCATTAACCATCCCCAAATTACCCCACCATATGCAACAGGCATGGAACTCCATCCCACAGACTGACACCCAGCACCTGTTCGACACAGTGCATGAACATTTGCATGCTGGTATTCAACATTTTGGCTGTTACGCTGGATATTAATGTACCAGCATTCTACATTTGCAATGGCGTATCTCACTTGTACATTAACCTCTGATCTTGCAATGTTAATCACTTAAGTATGTTGCCTAGAAAAGTTTATTCATGAAATTTTATTACCCTACATTAATTAATTTTATGTGTTATGATTTTTTTTCTCTTAGTGTATTTTATTTTGTACCCATTTCTTGATTTATGGAGTAAGAAAGGAAATATAGGTAGTATATTTTGACCATGGGATGTCTTTCTCTAGCCTTCATGTTATCAGTTCATATTTTTTTTTATATATATGTCCGTTAATGTGTTTGATTTTCAGAATTTGGTTGTGGAATTTCTTTTGCTGCAAGTTCGTCTCCATCACCCAGCTGGAGCCTCAAGAAGTGATGTTTTGGGTGCTGCATATGCCGCGAACTGGGACCTGTGGCACTCACATTTGAGATCTATGTTTGCTCTTGTTGATTCGGAGTTATCATACACACACACTAAAAAACAGAGAGCGACGGTGATTAGCAATACATTTTTACAACTTGCAGTTGAAGTTTGCAAACAGGTTTGTTTAATTAATATATGCTCACAGGTATACATATATTAATACCAGCGATTCTGACACTACATTTTCAGAAAATCTAGAGGCAAAGAGTATCCATGGTTGTTGCACTTCTACAAGAAAAACATTGTTTTCTTACAAAGAGACAAATAGTTTTATAGCATATTAAACTAACTTAGTAATTTACAGATGGCAATTTTGGAGGCAGAGGTGGGAGATGGGGTTGGTGGAGAGAGGGAAAGGCACACTTACTACATGTTCACGAGTTCTTGAGTCGCATTATTGCCAAAGATTATGTGACCATGTTGGCTGACCAGGTCCATCCCATGGTACATTATTTATTCCTCAGTGGTGATACAGTGTTCCAAGATGACAGGACCTCCTGTTCCCACAGTTCGCTTCGTCCAGGACAGATTTTGTGAGGATGAATTTTCACATCTTTCTTTGCTACTACAGTCACCAGATCGCAATAGTATTGAATCTTTGTGGTCTACTTTGGAGAGAAGAGTGTGTGATTACTATTCACCTCTGCAATTGTTACTGAACTTGCCACTATTTTGCAGGCAGAATGGTATAAGACTATACAGGACCTGTACTTATCCATTCTGATATGACTGGCAGCTGTTGTGTATGCCAATGGTTTTCCTACACTATGTTAGATATGGTAATGTGTTGTGTTTTTGGTGTTTCCATATTTTTGCAACCATAATAATGTAGGGAGAAAGGTAAAAACTGACCAAATGTTCACCATATTGTGCAAGCACTGTAGCTCAACTGAGATGAGGAGTTGTGTTGGGTTGAGTGGACAAGGGGTGAAAGGAAGCGATGATGATGATGATGATGATGATGATGATGATGATGATAAATGGATTAGGAGGGGGAGATAGAATAGAGAAAGAGGGTGAATGTGGAGACCAGGCAGTGATAGTGGAATGAATGTAATTAGGATCATTGGGCAGTTGTGGAGGTAGGTGTGGAACAGGGGCTACTGGAGATTGATGCCAAGAAGATTCTGGTACTGAAGGAAATGTTGCAGTGGGTTGACGCAAGGAAACAACCCATGAGCTGCAAGATTGGGACGAGGATTTAAATATTGATGGACAAGTATATTTTGAAGGTTGGGTGGGTGGCGGAACAATATAGTGATTCTGACTGGGTTTTTCATAGTCTCTTCCTCTGTAGCATCACTCTTGATTACCATTAACCATTAAGCTGAAGGTCTAGATGAGTGTGTTATGGTGTTTGCTCAAAAATGTACACAACAGTACCATTTACACTACAGTCACACACACACACACATTAGCTTTTCAGAACGATGATCAGTTTATTAATTATAAAAACTTGTTAGTGCACAGAACGAGATCAGCACTTACAGTTGTAGTTAATTATTTTATTGTGACACAAAACATAGTTCACAGTTACATAAAAAGTCACATTTTGCAATTGACACTGTTCCGTAATAATTGACTTGATAAGGCTACACTACGATAGGTCAATTACGTCAGCCCATAATGAGAATCAACATGTCCCAACAATCACTTGTTCCAATGACAATAACATTCCACATGGTTACTAATCACAATACAGTTTAGTTAATAAGTCTCTTAATTTGAGGTACTCTAAATCTTTAAACATTAATATTAGTGAGTCTCACTGTTGTCAGTACGCGTATTTTTGCATATTAAACCAAGTGATTGTGGCCTGAACCAACACCAAGATTGCACCTGTTGAAGATTTTATTCATAGGCTGTCTAACTGAAATGCCCAGTTTGTGTGATGTCTGACTACTTATAGTCAGCTGTAAGAATAAATTGAATACTAAATAATGCTTTACAGATGGCCTAGGCTGGAATGTACTGTTTTTGATGTACTAATGTACTACAAGAACCAGTAGAATTTTGGATTATAGATTATGTTGCTGGTAAGAAATTCAGAAAATATACATAGACGTTATTATTGTTACACAATGTGGATCCCCTTGTTTACCTGTTTGAGCATCATATTACATACTGGAGTAAATTATGTGAAATTATTAATTCCTGAGGTTATTAATTAGTACTGTACATCATATTGTACAGAAAAATTAAGTTACCAAAAGATGATAGTAGAAAGTCAGAATCTAACAATAGCTAGGGCAAAATCTACAATTGGTAGTGACTTGGAACTTTTAAGTTTAATTCTTTTGGAACATAATTAGTTTTAGGTAATTTAAAATGTGGTACTGGAAAGTCTGAATGTTAAGCTTCGAATCTGTAGGCTAGCTTTCCTAAATATATTGATGAACTCGTAGGGTTTTGCATTTTCTGAACTGTATTACCAACACATTAATTGTAATTACTAATTATTAATGCTCTAATGAAAACTAATTACATCACTGTAAACAGAACAACCAAAATAAAAACTTGAGTGATAAGTCTAAATAAGATCTTGAGATTTTTGTTTAAGGCTTCTTCATTCAGTAAATCAGTCCTTGGATGGGTATCAACTGGATGTCCTCCATATCTCTCTGTCATAAGCATTCTCCTTCATTTATTTGTAACTTCTTCCTCTCTTCACGTCAACTAGCATTCCAAACTTCCTTCTTCCTCTCTCCTTTTTTCCTTGTACATTTCTCTCCATGATTCTATGATAGGAGACCCTGCTCAGCAGCTCCTTATTTCTCATTCTGTTGATTCATTCACTTTCTCCATTCCTCTCCATGACCATAACTCAAAACTTTATTCTTTGTGTCTGTCTGTTCACAATTTGATAACCATAAGACATCACACTCCACTCAAAGAATTTGACGAATGTCTTTCTAAGTGTGATGAGGATGCTTCTAGCTGTCGGCAAACCTTTCAGTCTTCCGAAAGTTCTCTTCCCTATGGAGGTTGTGTTTCTCATTTCCTCTGTACAACTCCCAGTAGGCATTATCACGCTTGCCAAATACTGGAATGACTGAACTTGTTCTAATACCATTCCATCTAGTGATATATTAATCATTCATCTTCTTTTCTGATTCTCATAACTGTGTCTTGCGAATGTTCACTTTCATTTCAAGCACATTACACATATTTAGAATATTTTTCATGATTACCTGAAGCTCTTCTGTCATTTCTGCTAGCACAGTCATATCATCAGTGTACTTTGATGGTTTTTATTTCTTTCTCCTCCCGCTACAAGTCCTTTTCATTTTTCCTGTGTCTTATTGGTCATCTTTTCAGTATATTTATTGGAAAGTGTTGGTGACATACAGCAACATAGTCAGACACCACTTCAGTTTCATATTTCTCTATTCAAACTACCGCTTTCTGTTTCATATAGAGTTGCTTTATAAACCTCCTGTCCCTCCAGTCTATACCAGTATCTTTCAGAATCTTCAACAGCATACATCAATCAATTCTGTGCATATGAGTCCATCTAAATCTGTCATGTAGGTGTAAAATCGAACAGTGAAAAATCTGGGATAGAATAGTGGTAATATTATGAAAATGATAGATTGCAACTCACCATACAGCAGAGGTGTTGATTTGCAGATAGGCACAACAAAAAGACTGTCAAACAAGAGGGCTTTTGGCCAGAAATGCCTTCACCAGAATTAGACCACAAACACAACTCACACACACAAACCACAGAGACTATGGTTGTGTGTGTATATGTGTGTGTGTGTTTTTTGTCTAATTCTGATGAAGGTCTTTTTGACTGAAAGCACACTTGTTTGACTCCTTTTGTTGTGCCTATCTGCAGCTCAACATCTACGCTATTTGATGAGTATCAATCCTTCCTTTTCGTAATATGGCCATGTGTCACATGCCAAATGATACATGTGTTGAAAACGAGGTAAAAATTAGCAAAAGCACTTTGCTTATCTTTGGGAATAGAAAAAATGTAATGGATAGCAAGACTCCTCCATGATATGTTACAATATGGTTTAGCTTTTCGAGGCCAGGGTAATACTCGGGCATCAGAAGAAGGTTGGTTAACAGATTTATTGGTGTCAGAAATCTACTCTGTAGGAATCAGCATGAGTTTCGAAAAAGACGATCGTGTGAAACCCAGCTCGCGCTATTTGTCCACGAGACTCAGAGGGCCATAGACACCAGTTCCCAGGTAGATGCCGTGCTTCTTGACTTCCGCAAGGCGTTCGATACAGTTCCCCACAGTTGTTTAGTGAACAAAGTAAGAGCATATGGACTATCAGACCAATTGTGTGATTGGATTGAAGAGTTCCTAGATACCAGAACGCAGCATGTCATTCTCAGTGGAGAGAAATCTTCCGAAGTAAGAGTGATTTCAGGTGTGCCGCAGGGGAGTGTCATAGGACCGTTGCGATTCACACTATACGTAAATGACCTTGTAGATGACATCGGAAGTCACTGAGGCTTTTTGCGGATGATGCTGTAATATATCGAGAGGTTGTAACAATGGAAAATTGTACTGAAATGCAGGAGGATCTGCAGCGAATTGACGCATGGTGCAGGGAATGGCAATTGAATCTCAATGTAGACAAGCGTAATGTGCTGCGAATACATAGAACGAAAGATCCCTTATCATTTAGCTACAGTATAGCAGGTCAGCAACTAGAAGCAGTTCATTCCATAAATTATGTGGTGGTACACATTAGGGATGATTTAAAATGGAATGATCATATAGAGTTGATCGCCGGTAAAGCAGATGGCGGACTGAGATTCATGGGAAGAATCCTAAGGAAATGCAGTCCGAAAACAAAGGAAGTAGGTTACAGTACGCTTGTTCGCCCACTGCTTGAATACCGCTCAGCAGTGTGGGACCCGTACCAGATAGGGTTGATAGAAGAGATAGAGAAGATCCAACGGAGAGCAGGGCGCTTCGTTACAGGATCATTTAGTAATCGCGAAAGTGTTACGGAGATGATAGATAAACTCCAGTGGAAGACTCTGCAGGAGAGACGCTCAGTAGCTCGGAACGGGCTTTTGTTAAAGTTTCGAGAACATACCTTCACCGAAGAGTCAAGCAGTATATTGCTCCCTCCTACGTATATCTCACGAAGAGACCATGAGGATAAAATCAGAGAGATTAGAGCCCACACAGAGGCATAGTGACAATCCTTCTTTCCATGAACAATACGAGACTGGAATAGAAGGGAGAACCGATAGAGGTACTCAGGGTACCCTCCGCCACACACTGTCAGGTGGAGTATGGATGTAGATGTAGATGTAGAGGAGAAGATAGCATGGCAGATCTGATATGGATGAACGTGATTGGATATTGTCTGTCTGTAAAGGCTCTGGAAAGGTTATCTGTATATTTAGACAATGCCTATCCACTGCAGATTTTATACCCATGGGTGGTGAGGCTGTAAGGAAGAGGTCTTTTAACGTGGAATGAGTGACAGCTATCAAAGTGGAGGTACTGTTGGTGCACTTGATATGAACAGATGTATTTGTGGAGCCATCTAAGAGGCAGAGATCATCATCCAGGAAGGTCACTCATTGAGTTGAGAAGGACTGGGTGAAGTGGATTTGGGATTAGATTCTGAGGTTATGGAGGAAAAGGCAAAGATTGTCACTGCTGTGACTCCAGATCCTGAAAATGTCATTAATGAATCTGAACCAGACAAGGGGTTTTAAATGTTGATTGGATAGGAAGGATTCCTCCAAATGGCCCATAAAAAAGCTGGCGTAGGATGGTGCCTTGCATGTACCCATAGCAGTACCACAGATTTGTTTGTAGATTTTTGCCTTTTAAAGTGAAATAATTGTGGGTCAGGATATGGATAGCTAGGAGGGTTAGAAATGAGGTAGTAGGTTTTGTGTTAGGATGACTTTGGGGAAGGTAGTATTCTATAGTAATAACACGATGGGCATGGGGGTGCTGGTGTACAAGTGCTCTATGCGTCTACAATGACCACGAAGCAGTGTGGTGGTAATAGGATAGGAACTATGGAAAGGCAGTGGAGGAAGTGAGTAGTGTCTTGAATGTAGTATGGGAAGTTACGGACCATAGTTTGGAGGTGTTAGTCAACAAAGGTAGAGGTTTGTTCTGTGAGAGTGTTGTACCCAGCCACAATGGGGTGACCTGTATGGAGGCCTATGGGGTAGTGTTTGTGGAGTGTGTGAGATTACAGGTGTGAGGAGGGAGATGGATTCAGGTGTCAGGTTTTAGGATTGACCTAAGGCCTTGAGGAGCTGCCAGAGGTCATGTTGTACTTCTGGGATGGGATCATGGTTGTAAGGTGGTATGCAAATATAGATGGAGACCCTCAGCCAAACGGTCACTATGATTCATAACTGCTTTGGTGAAACCTTTGTCTGTGGAAAGTATGATAATGTCTGGATTGGTTTTCAGATTAGGGACAATTGTGTGTTTTTTAGGAGTGATGCTGAACTCACTTGGGAGGGATTTAGGAAAGGAACAGGTGATGAGTGGGTGTAAGGGAAGGAGATTCACAGTTGGATGGAGGTTAGAACTGTTTCAAAGAATGTACTGTGTGGGGTTTTGATTGGCTGTAAACAGTAGGGGAAGTGGTCATGAAACATTTCCACTGCAGAGAATAAGTAAAGGAAACAACGTCCTTTATAAGTCCGTCATGGTTGAACTTAGGTTTTAGGGTAAAGATGATGCATTTAGAAAGTAATGAGACTTCTGCAGGGGTCAGAATGTTGGGCAGAAAGGTTGGCAACAGTGTTTTGGGATGGATGTTTCATGGAGGGTGGAGGAAGTCTTTGGGGATATGGCAGTCAGAGTAAGTCAGCAAGGCCAGAGAAGTAGGCTCTTTGTTGGCTGTAAGTTATCCTGTAAGACAATAATAGCTGGGACAGCTTCCCCAGATGGCTCTGGGAGTGCTGTTCCAACTGTTGACGGGCAAAAGTTTCTATTGCAATGATGGTATTCAGGAGGTTGCAGTTACAGAATAAAAGGTTTTTATGAAAGGAGTAGAGGCAGTCAAGTATGGTCTGAGCTTGAATTGTATGATTATAAAGACCAGTTTGGTGAGGGTGAAGGACTGATGGAATTGGAAAAGATGAGTGTTTTGCAGTAGCTTGGGTGACTGCCTGAGATGCTAATTTTAATAGTAAGCCTGTTAGTTGAGATACTATGGCTCAGACAAGATTTCAGAAAAAGGATGTGTGGTTGGAGTTTTGCAAGGGTAATGGAGAGTTTCTGAAACTGTCAAAGATAGATTGAGCAAGGATTTGTGATGCTTGGGAGACAAAATGAGTGATTGAAAAAATAGTTAAAAAAGGTTGAAAAATAGGAGGGTGAAAACGTATGATTAGACTGTTATAATGGAAATAAATGGTAGGTACTAGAGAAAGAGCTATGTTGGAAATTAGAAGGAAGGACGGAAAATGATTGAAACAAACAGGAAGCAGCAGTTGCACTTGTAAATAGATGTGTTCCATTGCAGTGACAGGAAGGAACACACATGCAATCATATCTTGAGGATGTAAATAAACATGCATTATCGGCTAACAATCAACTTGGGCGGCACGGGACGATAGTGGAGAATATGTTAGAAACAGCACTGAAATTAAAAGTTCAAGAGCAGGCAGTTATAGTATTGTGCTACTTGTGGGCTATTACAAAAGCAGACCTGTGAATAGTGCAACAGGGGCAGGTTGGTGTGTATTTTGAAGGCAGGTACTGCAGAGGAGAGGAAAGTATAGACGTATTAAGGAGTAAGGAGTGGGCAATGAGTTGTAGATAAATAAAGCCAGACAGTAATGGAGATAAAGACATATGGGAAGGAGGAGAGCTGAATCAGCAGTGTACAACAATAATGGAAACTTCTGGATGGAACAATATGAAAATAAGGGAACGGCAATGACTCACCTGTAGTGGACTGATCTGTGGAGCATAGAAGCATGTAACAGGAAACAGTATTCACTCTAGTTTTCGAGTAAAAGTACATGCCTTCACATGCACAGCCTGGGGTAGGGGGCAAGAGGGGGTAATGATAAAGAGATAAGTCTTTTGACAGATGACTCAGTGGCTGCACAATGACATGACTGGAGTACAAAGGATAGAGCAAAAATATATATCCTTGATCATCTCTATTCTAATCCTGCAACTGTGCCACGTGGGCAGCCCAGGTGCAAGACCTGTCCCATACATTCACCCACCACCTCCTACCACAGTCCAGCCATAGGCATTTCCTACCCAGTAAAAGGTTGGGCCACATGTGAAAGCAGCCATCATAGATATCAGCTAAGCTGTAATTACTTAACAAAATTCTTTGTGGGCTTGACAAGCAACCAAATGTCTAATCGCAAGAATGGCCTCTGCGAAACTGTGGCAAACTGCAAACATGACCATCCAGTTGCCAGAAATGCTGCACACCACAACAGGAAAAACTTCAACAGTTGCTTCACTTTTTAGGCCATTTGGATACTTCCTTCCAGCACTACTTTCTCTGAACTTCATGGGTCGGAATTCTCTCTCCAACATATCTTTCACTCTGGCCATCATCCAGCTTAAACCTCTGCTAACCAGTTTCCCACTGACTCACTTTACCATTTCCCATCTCTCTTCCATCCATATCACTCCTTTCCTACATCAGCCCAGGCAACTGCTTTCAATAATTGATCCTCAATAATGTCTTTGTTGTTGTGTATGTGAACTTGGGTGTGTAGCTTTTACTAGAAAAGGAACAAGAGGTTGAAAGCTAGTGAGAGTACTGTTGCCTGTTAGATGTTTCTGTTCTATCCCCATATTAGGCCCCTATATTTGAATGGTTGCCTTTCCCTTATTTTTTGTGCTGTTCCAACCAGAAAGTTCCATTATTGTTGCTATAAAACATTTTAATGTGTGTGTATTATTGTGGGTAAAATACATGAAAAAATTACATTGATGAAGACATGTAATTCAAATTCTTTTATAAAGTAATGTAATCACTTTTGGCGTCATCATTTAACAGTTAGAGACCAAGTCCACACATAGCTTAGGCCAAGACTTTGAGTTTAAAAGACAAAGCTATAGTATAGGCTCGGCTGTGATTTTCTCAATGCCCAAGCCACCTATTGCTTGAAAACTGGACTCATTACATATGCGAATAATGTATGAATGTCTTGTGAGGCAGCACTTGACTGGTGCTGCCTTCTGTTCTCAATTTCTAGGTTTATTTCAAAAGAAACATTAGCTGCTGTGCTGTCATGAATGGCTGAACCAATATGATCATATTGATGTAATTTTGGGTGTATACGCATAAGGTTTAACAGTGTGCTGCAATTCTGTTATAAATAAGTCATATTTGTTGAGTGAGCAAGAAATTTTGGAAGCCCAAGAGGAACAGACTGCTCAGTTACTCATCTTGCACATTTTTTGGACATTAGTTGTACTTTCTGTCATCATCATTCTAAAATTTGTAATCTGTTAAAGAACTAAAATAAATCTTGGAGCTTGGTCCTTTTTTTCGTATGTATTACCCTAGAAAATACGTCAATTACATATGTTCCAATACTGCTTTAAATAATGGCATAAATGGTCAGTTTCCTATAGTCAATACAAAATTACTTAAGGATTGACACTTCGACAGGAGCATAGCAAATCTCAGAACAGAGTTGCCATGTCCACACAGAACACAGGCGTATTCGTACATTTCATTCAGCTCGCTCAAACAGGCAAACTATTCACTTAATAAATATGGAAATCGCATTGTTCATAAAGAGCTACATTCCTTTATCATTTTAGTTTTATCTGCGGCAACAAATTATTAAGACGATACTAGGGCAGTTTACGAAAGTGCATTTTCACATGACATAACCAAATTTTCGACATATTGGAAACGTTTTTGTTATTGAAGTTAAGTGAATACCTTATGGGAATGAAATCTGAAGAATGCATATTATTTTCGAAACCAGAACTCTGTCGGAGATCTCTAATGCAAGATAATTTGAGTTAATCATGAAGCATAGTGGTCTGCTCGTGCATCAACTACTAATTGGGTGCCCATACAGTTTCAGAACGAGAGACAGATCGGAAAATGTATCTTAAATATGCCAACCTCTATCGTTTAGAAAGAATAAAAGTAATACAAATTAGAGGACCTCTGTATTACAGCAGTTATGTTGTTATCAGTAATATTTATTTTGTGTGATGAATTTCTGAGAAAAACTTTCTTTGAAATTAGTTGCTATTAAGATCTTATTGAAATTTCAGAACTTATGACAATGTAATTATGTTATGTAGGCACTTAAAGATGTGAATTGCGCATGCTCAGCGTGTAGCTGGATCCACCTGTGATCCATTTCTATAACGACAATGGAAAAAGTGTGTTGATGTTGCTATGTTCTTGAAGTGTCAGTGTCACTGCCACTTATCTTTTATTGAAATTATCTCCTCTACTGAATTTTCCAGAGCTTCATTCTGCCACGCCCTTTCCACAGTGCTCTGCGTGTGTTTGATGGCTTTCTTCCAATCTTCACCGGTGACTTTCCTGACAGCTTCTCTTGTGAGTGTGTTAACTGTAGAGAGACTAAATTAAAAATTATTCCTGGCAGTGTAACCTTTAATTTGGGTCAATATTATTTCTACTGGGTTGAAATGGCAGTGGTAAGGTGGTAGCGTAACGACTGTATGCTCATGTTTCTTGCCAATTCTTCAATTTGTTATTGGGGGAACTGTTGTCTATAGAGAGAGATTTTTTCCATAAGCTCCACCTTTTTCAGGTCACCACTTACATCGACATTATAATACTGAAGCCAGTCAATCATTTCCTCCTTTCAGTTTGTCATGGTAGGTACCTTGCCAACAACATCTGAATTATTATTTTCGAAGATTTCATATTAGTGAATATTCTAACCACTTTGTAAATGTAAGATGCTTCATTTCTTTGTGATAATCTCCTGTTTTCTTTGATTTAAAAGCAGGAGACAGTTTGGGAAAAAACCTTGCGAGATGTCTGCATGAAGGAAAATAAGTCTGCCACCCTTGCCAGAAGGCATTGGGCATTGCCATTGTTTCGTTAGCTGTGTCATCCACCCAGCCCTGCTTGACGTGACCAGTAACTGACCCACGTTTCGTCAAGCTACACCACTTCGTCGATATTTGTACTATGGGTGTCCCTTGAAAAGCAGTTTCACCATGCACCTATATCCTCCCTCTCCTTCATCAGCTTATGCCCACTGAAATGTTTACAGTGAAAGCCTAGCTTGTGTAAAACTGTGGACAAGGATGAGAGACTGCCTTGAAAAAATCCTGATTCTTTAAGTGTGACCAGCAAAGCCCTGATCATCATATGTTCCTTCCTGTGATAATAATCATAAACATGAAGACAAATCACATCCTGTGCAAACAAATCGATATTTGTATTCTACTTATCCATACAATGTTTTTCTCCAAGGGCATTAAGTTTCGATGATTCTTCAGCTTCCTTTTCTTTGTCAAACATTTCCTTCCCAATCTTCACAACAGTATTTTTGTTTGTATTTAAAGGTGCAGCAGTTCTGTCAATCGCTTCATTAGCAGAGAGCACCAGGCCTTCATTAAGTTTTTCATTTTCAAAGTAGGCACGTAATGCGCAAACCATTTCTCTTGACTGTCCTCATATGGCAGTTCTCTGCTCAAGAGAACAGCGATGAATTTTTCCACTTAATACTTTCAATGAACTTCCCGCTAACATCGTTGAGTACCGTACAATGAATAATGGAAACAACAAATAATGATAACAACAAGTATCGGTAACAAAGAATAGTGGTGACAATGAATAATGGTAACAACTTGTACAGCTGTAATAATGAACACACAGAAAGTCACAGGGTGCAACGATCACACAGGACAGCAAGCTGGGTGCAACTGAAGCCCGCTGCAAGCAGGAATTGTTGTTTGGGGTAAAGGTTTGGCAAGTTTGGGGATTTGCTGCAGCTGTAGGTGCTATGGTATTGGCGGAAAGTGGCCTGGGCCTGCACCATGGGTTTCCCGTGTGCTGCTTCTGCCCTCACTGTCAATTCTAAAGTAATTTTGGACAGACTGTAGGTCTGATATTCTTCTAAGTGGCTGGTCTACAAAGTGCTAGTACTGCACAGTTTGGTGAATTATGAAATAAAATTTGTACGATGAAGACATCCGCTCTGCCTGCCTTACTCCTTCCCTCCCCCATGTAGGGAGGGACAGGAAGGGGGGGGGGGTCTATATTAGCATAGTGTGACAATAGATGTGCAGGTAAGTCTGTAAGGACAGTGGACTGAAATATGTGTATCACTTAAATTTCATATTAACTTGGTAGTAGGTAGCATCATGTTTCATTCATCTAAATAATGTGATATTACATGAGAGTAAAACAAGTTTAAATTCTCAGATTATACTATATATCTGTATTCTTCTAATAACATATTTGTTACCCCCGAGCATCAGAAGTATAGAGAGTTGTGATGTTGATTTTTACTATTCATTTAAAGAAATCTTCCTTAGGTCTTCCACAATTTGACATAGCACAGGACTCTTTACAATATGCTTTTTTGTTAAAGCTGTTGTTGTTGTGGACATCTGAAATGGTCTGTTAAATGTGCCAAATCCAGTAACCATAATAAAATCTCTACTTGTGAGTCAGGAAGATTATAAATATTTAGGAAACAGGGAATTATTAACGTGTTCTCCCAAACACAGTTTCTTTGTTAGTAAGTAATTTTTGATGTCTGTTTCAGGTATTTCATGAACATTCCAGGTCCAATTCAAACCAAAGTATAAATGTACATGAACCTACCTGTAGTCCAGTTCTGAAGAAACGGCGCATTGCAGGAGGGTTAAGAGATATAGTAAACAACATATCAAAAATGAATACTCCAAAAGAATGCTGGCCATGGTGAGCATTTATGTAGGAGAATAAAAGGAAAAACAATTTCATGGGCAGTTACTGTTCAGTAATTAATCAGTTATTTCTATGTTAATGCTGATTGGTATTTTGAATTACTGAAAGATGATATTACTTAATTGACCTAGTCTGAAGTAGTTCACTTACCACAGTTATCTTGTCACTGCTAGCTGATTATGTATCAGGAAACTATTGTGTGTAAATTTTAATTCACGATATGAACATAAACCAGTAATTTATTTTTAGAATTTTTTACTTTCATCTACAATATTGTAAAAACATTGGTTTTCGAAATGATAGCATAAAACATTATCTTTAAATTAAAACTGATTTCCCCCAAAATTATCTTCACAGTACTTACTCTTCCAACATTTAACATACCTTTTTGTCCAGTTAATAGTAGTGATCTTGACTTTGTATATTGATCAGTTTTACTTTGATCCCTAAGTCTAGGTTTGGTGCAAGTATTGACAAAATCTAAACACAAGAATTAAAACTGTAGCTTTGAAGTTACAAGGCAATTTCAAAAAGTAGGTTATGTATTGTTATGGCTGCCCAACCAATATTTATTGAATGCTGCACTACACGTCAATATGACCAGATACAAGGAGCCTCAGCAGCCAGAGACTGTGATCGTGTGTGTGTGTGAGTTGTGTTTGCGTGTGTGTGTGTGTGTGTGTGTGTGTGTGTGTGTGTGTGTGTGTTTTGTGTAGTCTAATTCTGATGAATGCCTTTGCGGCTGAAAACTTACTTGCTTGACAGCCTCTTCATTGTGCCTATCTGCAACTCAGCATCTCCACTATATGTCAAGTAATCTATCCTTTTCATAATATGTGATTATTTCATCCTAGATTTTCCAATGTTTGAAAGAAACATTCAGAATGTTCTACTATTTCCTCAACAACAGAAATCCGCTCTTTAGTCATGCAGCCAATCATGAACCACTGTATAAATATGCTCATCATTAGAAAATCTCTTTACCCCAGATGTTCTTTCAGTTGGAAATTGCATTTTGGAAGAATTGGACTTACCATGTGTGCGGCTTTGGTCAAATTGTAGCACCATTTTGACATGACTGGATGCGACATTGCCCATATACTGCAAGAATTTAATGGTGAAATTTAGACTTTTGCCAACAAGAATCATACTGTCCCATGTACTTCAAGTTTGGAGTGCATTTATAATTGCCACGCAATTTTCATTGCGCACTTTGGTGCATCCGTTATCCACACTGCAGTAGAATTGTGTCTGTATAAAAGGTGGAACACACATTATCTTCTGACAATGAGCCACTGTTTTTGCACAATGGTTTTAATGAGGGATGACACTTGTAATTTACTTTCTGAAGTTACTGTAAAAGAAGGAAAAAATGACAGTTGGTGAAACTGTGACAGGACAGGGGCAACTAGAGACAAGTTATTTTTCTGGAACTGAAGTAGTTCATTTTGCAGCCAGTGTAATCAAGCCAAAGACTATATTTTATGGGCAGAACACACACAAGATGCAACAAGTCTACTAAAGAGACTGCCTATGCTATATTTGTTCACCTTCTTCTGTAGTATTGCTTCAGTGTGTGATCCATATCAGATGGTATTGATGGCGGACATTGGAAAAGTACAAAGAAAGACAGCTAGTTTTTCATTATTGTGGAATAGGGATGAGTGTTGCACAGATATGATACATGAATTGGAATGACAACCATTAAATCTTTTTACAGAAATTTAAATCACAAACTCTCCCCTCCAATTTCCAAAATATGTTGTTGACTCCTATCTACCTTAATAAAATAAATCAGAGCTTGCACTGGAAGATTTAAGGGGATACGGAATCACCTACCCCCGCAATGTTAATATATGCCTACTATAGGGAACATTTTCTCACAAACTACTGGAGACAGAGAGGTAAAAATTTTACTGTATGTGCATTCATATGTTACAACAATACTGAAACAACAGTTTATTGTCAAAGTATTTTCTTACAGAGATATTGTACATTTATTTTTAAGTAAATTTTTTCCATCGCTTTTTACTAGACTATCACCCCTAAGTCTTTTGTAAATCAAGTAATTAAAAAATCGTTGTTTCAGTATGTAATAGGGACCTATGTCACTACGTCATAAAAATTTCAGACTTCTAGGTTGACCAGTACCTGAGATAATGTTCCTAGATGAAGTAAAAAGTAAACTTACGTGAAACGGAGAAAGAAGATTAAAACATTCCTGATCCGTAGCTAATACCCCCTTCACAGTCTTCATAATTATCTTCAAGTCTTCTTTTGGCACCCCTCTGCACCTGTCTTGCTTTTTTCACTAATGTCTTGATTATATTATCAGCATGCCTTAGTCTGTGCTGATCTAAAAAGAACATAGCACGTACCGTACGGGAACCAACACACATACCCAACTTTTGAAGGACCTGGCATTTAGTTATATTTCCAAGATTGAAGGTTGCCACAGCATCATACACACCAAAATGTAGTGTATTAATTCCGACAAACACTGTTTTTGGGAGACGATGCCATATCACACTATTCAAGCACTCGTTGGGGTTCTGCGTTTTTCCGTGAAGACATTTCATCAGAAGACTTCTGTCAGCCAGATCTCTGAAAATGGGCTTTATTTCTGCCATGATGGCTGATGGTAGACTGTGGTGGTGAATGTATTTCTCTCCTGTTGTTAGTCCCCTATTGTATTTACACCAGCTGTTTTCACCTTTGGGGCACAAACCATGTTGTGGATGCTCATCCGTGGATGCGGTGTGGAAATATAAAGCCCATATAGCTCTCCTCATTTCTTCAAGATTGCCTGTATTTTGCCTGATTGCAAGGCCATAGCAGTTCTGAATGTGGTCTATTATGGAATCAGTCAATCTTCCTCTGCCATCCAAGGTTTTCCCATCATCTAGTTTTTTCCCTTTCATAACTGATTTTAACCTTCTCAGCCTGGCACCCATTCTCTTCTGCACATGTCCTATACATTCAAGTTTGCTTATATTTACACTGTTCCCATATGGTTTGCTTTCCAAAACTTCTTTGAATGCTTTAGAGTCACCATCTCCCAGATATTTGACATAGCAAACATTATACCACTGTGAAGAGCGATGAAAAATTTTCTTCACCCCAGCAACCTCCATGCCACCACTACTACCATAATAATTAGCAATACAGTCATCACTGTGTTCATTTTTCAGCCTGCCTGTGCACCTACAGTATTTAGACATTATTGCAACATCAATAACCTTGCCAGTATCAACACTAGTTGCTGTTACAACACCATTGTTGGAGGTGTGGCCCCTTTTCTGCCACGTGCCATCAAACGCCACTGTGAGGTCACGACTGCCGTCATTTTCTTCCACTGCTTCTTCCACAGCAACCTGCATTGACTTCTGTGCTACATCTTCAACTTCAGATCCTAGTACATAATTGTAAGCTTCAAACTTTGAAGGTGCACTTGGAAGATTTAGAACACCACATAGCATATCACCAGCTGCTTTGCCCTTACCAATTGCTCGCAATCCATAAACTAACCTAATATTTACACTATAAAGTTCAGTTTTCTTGTATCCATTATTTACAGTTACTGAAACCGAACTTGGAAACTTACAGCTGTATTTACAAACACTGCATATTAAATTAAACTGGGCAGCCAGGCCAACATGGGATTCTACTTTCAGAGAAACGTTTCCATGACATTTTTTGCAGCACAAACTGTTTTCAAGAGCTTCACACAATATATTCGTATCAATGAGTTCAAAAACTTCATTCCCTCTATCAAGTAAATTATATTTCTCTTCCAAATCTCTTAGTTTTTTATGAGAAGCACTGTTTTCATTTGGTGTAAGTTCGTTCGGCAAATCAGTAATAAGTGGATTCACATTTTCCAACAGTGATGATGATGAACTGCTTTGCTTTGCTAATGAATCATTATTTCTTTTCTTTTGCCAGTTCACACGCTTTTTAAATACTTTTGCTTTAGCTCTAGGCATTTTCACTGCGAAAAATGAAGCACTAAATACGAAATAACTCAACAACAACTACTTTCTTATATCACACTGTTTACAAAACAGTCCCGCCACAAAGTCAAAGAGTAACTTGAGGAAACCAGAGAGAAACATTTTCGGGCAACTAGTGTATAAATAGTCGCTGGAAACCGGGATATTTGAATTCATGTCACTTTAAAGGTACTGCCAAAAAGTTCATGGTCAGCCACGAGAGACGTGTATAACTAAAGTGCAATACCCGATCTCACAAATATATAAAAATAAAATAGTTATAATTGTAGTAGAGGTATGTATGATACGTCATTTTAAAGAGGAAACATGGCAGAATATAATACGCGAATAAAAAAAAATTCGATTTTTTAACCCAAAATCCGATTCCGTATCCCCTTAAGCATTTATTTTTGTCTCATGCTATTTGAGAGTGGAACGATGTGAGAGAGTCTGAGGTGATTTCATGAACCCTCTGCCAAGCACGTAAGCATAAATTGCAAATTAACTATGTACATGTAGTTATTCACACTTCAATAGTATTTAAAAAAATATTTAAATTATTTGTTTGCTCTCTTCTGGAGTATTGCTGTACAGTATGTGATCCTTACCAGATGCTACTGACAGAGGATATTGAAAAAGTTCAAAGAAGAGCAGCTTGATTTGCATTATTCCACTATGTCTTACTAGTGACTGCATCTGCACACTGTCATAATTTCCTCGTCCTTGTAATACAGAGACCCTTGTATTGTCATTGCACATTAAAAGAGTTTATATTTGGACATACGAAAGAATAGTGAAGAGAATAGCCAAAGACAAATGACACCATCTAGCAATAGAACAATAATATTGTTTCACATTCATTATGTGTTGTGTAGTTTTAGCTACTGGTTATTAGTTTTTGAACAAATGTAGCCAGTACACATTCTGCCTAGAGGCTCTTGGGGGAATATTAACAAATTCTATTGTAAACAATGTTCCTGCTTTTTCAGGAAGACAGAATTAAATAAGGAATAGGCAAACTTGTGTCTGACTTGAACGAGATGTGGTTTCATAGTGGGTAAGTGTCAGATTACAAATCCAAAGGACCAATTTCCAATCCTAAATCTGTCATTGGAATGTTCATGTTGCTTAATGCTTATTTTACTTGTCATAACTATTGGTATGCATGAGAAATGCCAAGCTGCATTATGATTCATATTCTACATTACACTGTAGGTCCCTGCATAACTGCGCGGATTAGTCAATTCAAAGATTGGAGGAAGGCAAGGGTGTAATATCTTCAGTATGAGCATGCCTACTAAAGCATTATGGTTGTCAAAACAACCTCCATACTACCATAATTCCCAAAATCCATCCTGCTGATACTGTCCCAAAATAACATCATTTTTTTTAGCCCCTAGCTGCAAACAAATATAAATTGATGACAACTGCAGGAGATTTTGCACCTTACCTCATCAATAAAGATATTTTTCCTTTATGTTGTGCAACAATTTTTATTCATCCACTAGCTGATCGTCATAGTCCATCATCAGCTGTCGTCTGATGTAGGCCTAAAAAGCTGAAAACAGTTAAGAAAATGAAAATTGTTGTAGAATTCCAATAAAATGTTTCCATTTTGCACTTATTATGTTTTGCAAACACCAATCAAGTATTCAAAGACAAGGTGACTTATTCCAACAGTTGAATCAGTGATTTTCCATTTGCTGTCCTACCTTTACGGGTAGTGTTGACCGTGGAATTCCATAAAGATCCATATTCCATATTCCATTGATCCCTTTCTCCCCTTGAAACCAGTGTCACGGAGTATGCCCAAAAAAAAAAAACCTGGATAAATGAATACATGCCAGAATAAAGTGGTTGCTGTACTGTTGTACATTTAGCTAGTTACACTGCACAGTGTATGGTGGAGAGCATAATGAATGTCATCTCTGATATTTGCTGGAAATACCAATTCAAAAGTCTGTAGCTTATCTGGATGTCTGCTTGTAGTGTGACTGGGCGGATACACGGTAATGGGTAAGTAGAATTGTTAGCAGCAAGCATCACCCGTGTAGAGAGAATGCTGCAGTCCTTCAAGATGCAATGGAGGGTTTCATTTCAATAGTTCCTAAACTCATTTAAATGTTTCACAGAAATAACTACATTGTTAGGACTAACTCGGAGGGTCATCAGCAAAGGAAGGTGAATTTACTATCACTGCTGTAGTTAGATGATGGAGTCTGCTTCTGGTACACTGCAGTCAGTGAACTGCATGTTGGTGCTATACTCAATTCTCAAAAGGACCCCAATCTTAAGACCAGCCAAACATTTGAAACCAATAACTACAATGTCGGCTTTTAATCTGGCATTGCCTTTTCATTAATAATGTACTGACACTTTTAATGTAATTTGCAGGCAACACTTTATAAACTTTAATAAGTAGCATACAGTGTAAAAATACTCTGATGCACTTCCTTCTCTCCAACATTATTTTGTTATGATCGAATCAAGGCTTTCATGACCAGATGACACTGCTGTTGATAAGCCTTTTGGGTATAAGGTCGTGGTCCATGAGTCTTCTTATCATAACTTTTTGTGCAGAACTGCACTGGGTATCTTCAGAGGCTTTGCTCCTCCATTACGTCTTGGGTCTGAAGATGTCCAGCACAGTTCTGAATGAAACATTAGGAACAAAAGTGTTTCGTAGACCATGACCTTATACCCTGATAGGTTTATCAGTAGCAATTATTTTTTTATATTTTTCTGATCCTTCTTCTCCTATTCCTTGTCACTTATTACTAGAATATTTCACTTTGTGTATTTATTTGCGATTTTGTCAAAAAGTTTAACCAGACAATCAGTATACAGAATTTCATTCTTGTTAAAAACTTCATGGCAAATTAAAACTGTATTTCAGATTTGGACTTGAACCTAGAACCAGGACCGTCATGGGCTACGTTCTTAATAGAAGAGATGTATTTGCATATTGTGAAAGCTAATAGGCTCAGCAGTACAATTTATTAGTGACACATGAAAATTTTTGCAGCTGATGCCTAACCATATTCGCAATTTGCGAATATATCTCTTCTGTTTCATATGCCTGTAGATCATCAGCCTTGACTGCTCCTTCAAACATACATGTGTGCTTCTGAAGCACATTGTATAGTATTATACAGACACTGTAAAAATACACGCATTGCAAAATTGAATGTTAATAATGACTGAGCTGTCCTGGCAAAACTCATAGCCCGCTCTCACGACTTT
Source organism: Schistocerca americana (assembly GCF_021461395.2). NCBI lineage: Eukaryota > Metazoa > Arthropoda > Insecta > Orthoptera > Acrididae > Schistocerca > Schistocerca americana. Next base: position 572,650,646 of record NC_060120.1, read on the forward strand.
ACTTCCACCAGTATCTCCCTCCTTTATTTGGAGGTGATTGGAATTGCTCCTAGGCACTAGCTTATGAGAACTCACCTTCCTTTATATTGGCTTTAATGTTTCACTACACTTTTATGTGAAGCAGTTTAGTTTCCATAATAAGTTTAGGCCATCAGATTCTGTCCAAAGTCGTAAACTGCAGTTTTTCCAATGTATGTTCCGTTCCATACACTTGGTTTTTCTTATGTTTGATAACATTATTATTCTTTACATGATGTCTACTTCAATCTGGACAACAGCTTTCAATTTATTTGTATGAAGATATGTTATGTACCAGTAATTTTAAGCTTGAGGGCTGACATCCTCATTAATAACATACCACTGGTGACATGTTATTACAAGAATCATCAGTTATATATCACCTTTGTCTTTTCATTTATAATAGTTAACATCTGTTGAATCCAGAGATTCAGTGCCCTGAAAGCAGAGCATGGCACTCGATTAATGACAAACACAAGTTATACACTGTCACCTCCCTGACACCTGGAAGCCACTGAAACGGATCACGTGGGCCCCGAATACCCATTCTATAAACAAATTAATTGTTGTTGTTGTGGTCTTCAGTCCAAAGACTGGTTTGATGTAGCTTTCCATGCTAATCTATCCTGTGCAATCATCTTTGTCTTGGAATAACTACTGCACCCTACATCCTTCTGAATCTGATTACTGTATTCATCTCTTGGTATCTCTCTACAATTTTTAACCACCATGCTTGCCTCCAGTACTAAATTGGTGAACCGTTGGTGTCTCAGAATGTCTCCTATCGACTGATTGCTTCCTCTAGTCAGGTTCAATGTTAACAAATTGCCAGCGTACATTTTATATCCTCTGTACTTCAGCTATCATCATTTATTTTGCTGCCCAAATAGCAAAACTCATCTACTACTTTAAGTGTCTTGTTTCTAATCTAATTCCCTCAGCACCATCTGATTTAATTTGACTACATTCCATTATCCTCGTTTTGCTTTTGTTGATGTTCATCTTAGATGCTCCTTTCCAGACACTGTCCTTTCTGTTCATTTGCTCATCCAACTCCTTTACTGTCTCTGACAGAATTACAATGTTTTCGACAAGCCTTGAAAGTTCTTCTCCCAGAACTTTAATGCCTACACCAATTTTTTTTCTTTCCTTTACTGCTTGCTCATTGTGCAGATTGAATAACATTGGGGATAGGTTACAGCCTTGTGTCACACCATTCTTAACCAGTGCTTCCGTTTTTGCCTCTCGACTCTTATAACTGTTGTTTGGTTTCTGTACAAATTGTAAATAGCCTTTTTCTCTATGTATTTTACGCCAGCTACCTTCAGGATTTTGAAGAGAGTGCTTCAGTCAGCACTGTCAAAAGCTTTCTCTAAGTTTACAAATGCTATAAATGTAGGTTCATCTTTCCATAACACATCCTCTAAGAGAAGTTGTAGGCCTTATGTGTTTCTAGATTTCTCCGAAATCCAAATTGATTTTCCCCGAGACTGGCTTATACGAGTTTTTACAGTCTTCTGTAAAGAATTCGTGTTAGTGTTTTGCAGTCATGACTTATTGGACCAGTAGTTTGATAATTTTCACACCTGCCAGCACCTGCTTTGTTTGTACTGGAATCATTATATTCTTCTTGAACTCTGAGGGTATTTTGCCCATCTCATACATATTGTTCATCAGATGGAAGATTTTTTTGTCATGGCTGGCTCTCCCAAGGCCATCAGTTGTTTCAACGGAATGTTGTCCACTTTTGAAGTCTTGTTTTGACTTAGGTCTTTCAGTGCTGTGTCAGATTCTTCTTGCAGTACCACATCTCCCATCATCTACATCCTCTTTGATTTCTGTAATATTGCCCTCAAATACATCTCCCATGTAAAAAACCTCTATATACTCCTTCCCCCTTTCATCTTTCCTTTCTTTGCTTAGGATTGGTTTTCTGTACAAGCTCTTAGTATTCATAAAGCTGTTGCTCTTTTCCCCAAAGGCCTTTTTAATTTTCCTCTGGGCAATATCTATCTATCCCCTTATGAAATATGCTTCTGAATCCTTGCACTTGTGCTCTAGCTGTTCCTGCTTTCCGCTGTCTGTCAATCTCATTTTTAAACGTTTATGTGCCCTGTCCCGTGTTTCTTTTGCTGCATTTTTATACATTGTGCTTTCTCCAGTGAAATTCAATATCTACTGTGTTATCTGATGATTTCTAGTAGGCCTTATCTTTTTGTCTATTTGATCATCTGCTGCTTTCACTATTTCATTTGTCAAAGCTACCCATCCAATGTCTGCTGCATTTCTTTCCCCTGTTCCAGTCAACCATTGCTTAATGCACCCTGTGAAACTCTCAACAAACTCTCATTCTTTCAGCTTATCCAGGTCTTATCTTCTTAATTTCTTATCTTTTTGCAATTTCTTCAGTTTTAATCTACAGTTCTTAATCAATAAATTGTGGTCAGATTCCACATCTGCCCCCTCAAATGTTCTACAATTTAAAATCTGGTTCAGAAATCTCTGTCTTGCCATTATGCAATCAATCTGAAACCTTCCAGCATCTTCACGGTTATACAGTCGTTTTTCTTGATTCTTAAATCAAGTATCACTGATGATTAAATTATGCTCTGTGCAAAATTCTACCAGACAACTTTAATTCCTTTTGCCCTTTCCATATTCATGTACAATGTTTCCTTCTCTTCCTTTCCCTACTGTCGAAGTCCAGTCCTTCACCACAATTAAATTTTTATACTCCCTAAATATCTGAATAATTTCTGTTATCTCATCATAGATCTCTTCTTCATCTGTGGGGCTAGCTGGCATATAAACTTGTATGACTGTGGTAGGTGTGGGTTTTGTGTCACTCTTGGCTGTGATCATGCATTCACTACTCTTTATTTAATCCACCCCTGCTTTACCCCTATTTTACTTTGTATTTATAACCCTGTATTCATCTGACAGGAAATCCTGTTCCTTCTGTCACTGAACTTCACTAATTCCCCCTATATCTAACTTCAACCTATACATTTCCCTTTTAAAATTTTTAACCTATCTGCTGATTAAGGGATCTTACGTTTAACACTCTAATCTGTAGAACTCCAGTTTTCTTTCTCCTGAAGAGTTCCTGCTCGGAGAGCCATAAGGGGGACTTTTTACCTTGGGAATGTTTTACGGGAGAGGGTGCCATCATCATTTAATTGTACAGTAGAGGTGCATGCTGTCGCAAACAATTACCGCTGTAATTTCCCATTGCTTTCAGCTGTTCGCAGCACCAGCACAGCAAGGCCATTTTGGTTGATTTTATAAGGCCCGATCAGTCATCCAGACTTTTGCTCCTGCAACTACTGGAAAGGCTGCTTACCCCACTTCAGGAGCCACATGTTAGTCTGGCCGCACAGCAGATACGCCTCCGTTTTGGTTGCACCTACAGTATGGCTATCTGCACCATTGAAGCGTGCAAGCTACCCCACTCATGGCAAGGTCCATGGTTCAATGGGGGACAAGTTAATTACATATTCGTTACTCGATGTTTTTGTTCTTATGTACGTACACTGGTGAATGAAAACAGGACTCACTGTTTAATAGCATGTTGGTCCACAGTTGGAACGCAATATAGCAATGATTCTGTGAGGCATGGATTTGGCAAGTTCTTGGTAGGTTTTCAGAGGTATGTGGCATGAGGTGTCTACATGCAGATCACGCAGTTCCCATATATTGTTGAATGATGGTTTATGGCCAATAGTGTCCCAAATGTGTCCCACCGGGTTCAGGTCAATCGCATTTGGTGGCCAAGATATCAGCATGAGTTCACTATTGTAGTAGCCACCAGAAAGATCGCGGGAGGCGCACATTGGCACGGCGCGTCACGGACGGTAGTTGCCGCAAGTAGAGTCCCGTCCACCAGAGGGCACGCGAGAATTCGGACGCGACCTCTGCCGGCATGACAACAACAACAACAACAACAACAACTCCGGCAGCACGGGCTGTGCCCAGTCAGTCAAGATTGGGTATGCCTAGGACACAGTCCTGGTCTACGCTAAGTGCAGTGCGACGTAAACGTGAACAGTGTTACTACACAATTGGCGACGAGTAGGGTCGTTCTTTCGCGTGTTGGGTCGTTGTTCCGGTTTTGCAGCTTCTCCACGGCATGGAAGATTTGGTGCGAGTTTTGGTTGCGCAGCAGACGGAACTCATGGCCACCATGAAACAAGTGCTTCTGGCGTTGCTCTCCACACCGTCTGCTCCGGCGCCTTTCCCTCCTCCCTTTCCCCCGTATGACGAGACGGCGGAGGATTGGGACGCATAGGAACATCGCCTTCGGCAGCATTTCCAGGCGTTTCATGTTTCCGATGCGGAGGTATGTCGTGCTCTCTTCTTGTCTTGGATATCTCCCTCGCTGTATCAAGTTTTGCGGCAGCTAGCGCCGTTGCAGGAACCCTCGTCCTTGTCTTTTGACGCATTGTGTTCATTGCTGTCTTCATATTATCGCCGCCGCACGCATGTTGTGGCGGCTAGGGTCGAGTTCTATCAATGCAAGAAACAGCCCCATCAGTCTTACCGGGCGTGGGCCGCTACCCTGCACAGTCTTAGTCGCAAGTGTCATTTTGTCACGGAGCAGTCGCGAGAGTCGTACGCCCACGTTATGGTACGCGACGTCATTGTTCGTTCGGCCCCTGATAGGGAGGTCCGGCAATGGGCCCTGCAGTTAGAAAACCCTTCCCTCGAGGAAGTCCTGTCCATTGCTCAATCGTATGAAGTCTCTCACGCAGCAGTTCAACAGCTGGAAGCGTGGTGCGACGTCGCGGAGGATCGGGGCGGCGCGGCCGCGTCCACTGTGTCGGGGGTGGACGACGTGCGAGCGGTTCAATCCGGCCGTTACGGCCGCTCCCGCACGGCGCGTAAACAGAATTCCGGCCGCCGGCCCCTGTTGCCGTCCTGTGCGTCGTGCTATATACATCATGATCAGTCAGAGTGCCCCCAGCGTTGGGCCGTTTGTCGCAAATGTAATAGAAATGGTCACATTGGTAAAGTTTGCTGCTCAGCCTCAAAAGAATCGAAGGAAGCAGGTACAGAGGACATAGACGTTGACATTCAGGAAGTTTCATCGGGCCAGGCTCCCGACGCATTGGCACGCAAACTCTTTATCGAGGTGTCGGTTCGGTCGCGCCGGTTACAACTGCAAGTCGATACGGGCGCGGCAGTTTCGTTGTTGAATGCACAAACTTATTCCGACCTTGGATCGCCCCCCGTTGGCGCCAGTTTACCGGCGTCTACGCGGTTATGGTAAACAGTTGATTCCCCTACTGGGTCAATTCACTGCCGACAAGACTTACAAATCAGTCACTCGGCCTATTACTTTTATTGTTGTCAGTGATGTGAGCTCAGCTAACCTTTTTGGCCTGGATGCCTTTCAAGCTTTCGGTTTTTCTATCGCTGACACCATACAGTTGGTCTCCGAAGACGTTCCCTATCAATCATTGGAATCTTTGATCTCCGACTTTCCACATATTTTTGAGGAGGGCCTAGGGCGTGTTTCAGATTTTGAAGCTCACTTAACGTTGAAGGCGTCGGCTCGCCCGCGTTTTCTACGCGCGAGGCAGATCCCCTTGGCTCTCCGCCCTCAGGTAAAGGAAGAGCTAGACCGGCTGACAGCCCTAGGGGTCGTTCTTCCCATTTCTTCCAGTGAGTGGGCTTCGCCCCTCGTTATTGTAAGGAAGCCCTCGGGAAAATTACGTCTTTGTGGCGATTTCAAGGCCACCATTAATTCCCAATTGGTGGTCGACACCTATCCTTTGCCTCGTGCTGATGAATTGTTCTCCTCCGTGGCGGGAGGCCAATATTTTTCGAAAATCGATCTGTCGGAGGCTTATCATCAGATACCACTTGATGAGGACTCCAAACGGTTGGCGGTTGTCAACACCCCGTTTGGCCTTTACCAATACCAGCGGTTAGCCTTTGGAATATCCAGTGACCCGGCGATATTCCAGCGTTATCTCGAGCATGTCACGTTGACAATTCCTCATTGTATTAATTACCTGGATGACATAATTGTCACAGGCCGCAGCACGAAAGAACACTTGCACAACCTTCGCACTCTCTTTCTCAAATTCAGGTCTGTGGGCTTGAGTTGCAATCTGCATAAGTCAACCTTCTTTCAATCATCCATTGAGTATGTGGGCTACACCATCTCTCGGCACGGTATCCAGCCACTAGGAAGTTTGGTCCAAGGTATCGTCAACCTTCCTCGGCCCGCTTCGCTGAAAGAGTTACAAGCTTTTTTAGGCAAGATAGCCTATTACCACCGGTTCATTCCCAGGGCTTCCGCTATAGCCCACCCCCTGTACTGCCGTCTGCGCAAGGGTGTTCCTTTTGATTGGTCGCCTGCATGCGAGCGAGCGTTCACCTCGTTGAAGGGCCTCCTCACGTCTGCCCCTTGTTTGGCTACTTTTGATCCCCGTAAGCCATTGGTCCTGGCTACAGACGCTTCGCAGTATGGGGTGGGGGCGGTCCTGGCCCATCGCAACGCAGATGGTTCCGAGCAACCACTGGCGTTTGCGTCTAAAACGCTTAGTCCCGCGCAGGCCCATTACTCCCAGGTGGAAAAAGAGGCTTTGGCCATTGTCTACGCTGTTACCAAGTTTCACCCTTTCTTGTATGGCACGAAGTTTCAGTTAATCACTGACCATAAGCCGTTAATATCGTTATTTGGCCCCGCCTCTCAGATTCCGGATAGGGCGGCCCACAGACTACAGCGCTGGGCCTTGTTCCTCTCTAAGTACCATTATGACATTCATTTTCGCCCTACAGGACAGCATGCCAACGCCGACGCTCTTTCCCGTCTTCCGGTGGGCCCGGATCCTACGTTCGATCGAGAGGAGATTATGTGTTTTCATTTGGATGTGGCGTCCCGCCAAGCGGTTGATGGCTTCCCGATCACTAGTTCTCGAGTCGCCAGGGAAACAGCAGCTGACCCGGTTCTCCGGCAAGTAGTTCGCCTCATTCAGCAGGGGTGGTCATCCCGCCCTCCGGGCCGGGCCTTGGACCCTCTTCGTAATTATTTTCTTCTACGGGACCGCCTCTCGGTCTTGGAAGGCGTTCTCCTTCTGGCTACTGATGATACAGCTCCTCGCGTGGTTGTTCCTGCAAGTTTACTACGGGAGGTCCTCACGTTATTACATGCGGGGCACTGGGGTGTTTCCCGTACTAAAACCTTGGCTCGCAGACATGTGTACTGGCCCGGTATTGACAGAGAAATTGAGCACTTGGTGGCCGCCTGTTCCCAGTGTGCGAGCCAACAAGCATCTCCCAGGGCGGCATTCTCTTCATGGCCACCAGCAACCCAAGCATGTGAACTTGTTCACATCGATTTTGCGGGCCCGTTTCTCAACGGTTTTTGGCTCATTGTCATTGATGCTTATTCCCGATTCCCATATGTGGTTCGCTGCTCCTCAACCACTTCCGAAGTTGCAATCCAGGCACTAGCAAAAATCTTTTCTGTGGAAGGTCTGCCAATCACCCTGGTCTCGGACAATGGACCGCAGTTTATTTCACAGACCTTCCAGGATTTTTGTAGGCGCTTCGGTATTCGGCACGTTTGCTCTCCCCCCTTCCATCCACAATCGAATGGGGAAGCCGAGCGCATGGTGCGCACATTTAAGACGCAGATGAAAAAGTATATGCACGAATTTCCTGCGGAGGAAGCATTGACGTTTTTCTTGACGGCATACCGGACCACACCAGTGGGAGACCGCAGCCCCGCAGAGCTCCTCCATGGGCGTCAACCTAGGACTCTGCTGCACCTCCTTCGGCCTGGTCCTCGCCAGTCTTCACAAAACGGAGTACCTGGTTTTCCACTGGGTTTGTCGGTCTGGGCTCGTGGGTTTGGTCGCAATCCACGTTGGCTACCAGCGGTGGTCCTGTGCCGAAATGGCCGCCGGCTCTATACCTTGCAGGCGGGGGACCGGGTGGTACGTCGTCACCAAAATCAGCTACGTCCACGTTCGGGCACCCACCCTCCGCCCTCTCGGACACCGGCTTCCCCATTGCCGGCACCTGTGTTGGTTTCGCAGGGGACGTTGCCTCCTCTCCCCGCTGTGCCTCTGCCGCACTGCGATGGTTCTCAGCCTTGGCAGCCTCCAGTAGCTCCGGCACCGGCATCGCCATCGTTCGAGATGCCCCAGTGAGAGCTGGCCCCCCTAGCAGGCCCGGTTTCTCAGGAGGTTGGTTCACCTGTGGTCGTCCCTTCCCCTTCGTCCCCGCCACTGGGTCTTGCCCCTCCCGGGGTGGAACAGGATCCGGAGTTCAACAGCTTGTTGCCCGTTCTGTCCCGGGCTCCGGTTGTGGGACGACGGGGGCCTCTTCGTGTGGGTCACTTCCAGCCGTATTCGAAGGTTCCAGCTCGAGGGTTGGCAGATCCCCTCGACTCCGGCCATCCAATGGATGTGGAGGTCATCGCTCCTGCCCGTCGCTCCACCTTCCGATGCAGTGGATCACAGTGGCTTCACCCCCCGAAGGAGGAGGAGTGTAGTAGCCACCAGAAAGATCGCGGGAGGTGCACATTGGCACGGCGCGTCACGGACGGTAGTTGCTGCAAGTAGAGTCCCGTCCACCAGAGGGCACGCGAGAATTCGGACGCGACCTCTGCCGGCATGACAACAACAATAACAACAACTCCGGCAGCACGGGCTGTGCCCAGTCAGTCAAGATCGGGTATGCCTAGGACACAGTCCCGGTCTACACTAAGTGCAGTGCGACGTAAACGTGAACAGTGTTACTACAACTATAGTGCTTCTCAAACCACTGTAGCACGATTCAGGCCTTTTGACAGAGATAGGTATCCTGACAGAAGATCCCATTGCCATTAGGGAAGATACCAAGCATGAAGAGACACAGGTGATTAACAGTAATGTTCACCTAGTCCACATTTGTCATGGTGCCTTCAATTACTGCCACAGATGCCAAGGAAACTGAGGTGAATGTCTCCCATTGCGTAATAATGTCCCCATTGGTCTGCATATGTGGCATGGTGCACTTCTCAAGCAGAGATTCTCGTGGGTGATGAGTATCCAGACATGACTGTGTTAGGGAACATTATTCATCTGACCAAGTGAAACATTTCCATATATCCTGCATCTAAACTTGATGAACCCTTGCCTACTGCAAGTGTAATAGATGATGTTGAGTCAACATGGGAAGACATAGGAGTTTCCTGTTGCCGATCCCTTTGTTCAACAACATGTGCTAAACGGTGTGCTCTGAAACACTGCACTAGAATTGACACATGTCAGATCTGCCACAGATCATTGCCTGTTCTGCTTTACAGAGCGGCAAGCCTCCTACCTACTCATTCTGTGATGTGTGGATGTCCAACACCTCATCACCTACTTGGGGTTTTACCTCATTCAGCCATTGTATATATGCTCACAACAATAGCACATGAACTACTGACCTGTTTCACCATTTCTGAGATGCTTACTCTCGGGCACCGGCCCATAACAGTCTACAATTTGTCAAAGTTGCTTGTGTGAGTGGATTTCCGTATTTGTGGCCCCATCAATCTTCGCTCCTATATACTTTTCTTACTTCAACATGTGGCCACAACGTCACCAAGTGGTATTCAAACTCACGGTGGGCAGTCGTCATAATGTTTTGGTTCATCAGTGCATATATTCTATAAATTATACAGTCAGTTACACGTGGGCCCATACATCTGGAACCCTTAACATGTTCTAATTTAACATAAATGGTGCCACATTAATTTTTTATTATTAATGTTTTTGCATTATTGTCAGTATTTTATGTTGTTTCCAGTTTTATAATTTTTCAAACAAATCTTCTAATGGTCTGGTTGATTCATGAGAAGTGTAAATGCATAAGTGTATTTAATCACACTGTTTTCTGCTTTGTTGATGGATTCATATCATCTACATATTATTGCAAATTGCTGTTCTTTTGTTTAGTTGTGGATAGAATTGTGTGTGTCTTGGAAGTTCATAATCAGAGGAGAATTGTAGACACACATTTTAATGTTGATTTGTTTGGATGGTTTCTTTATGCTCACCATTACATATTTGATCATTTTTTTATTTGGAAATTTTACATGAAATTTTTAATGAAGTTTTAATTTCTCCCCTCCAGGTTGACCTTTTTGAGTGAGTACATATCTCATTATTGTGAAACAGTAATGAGTGAAGATTATGTTTCTCTGCTAACTGTTGTGACTGATCAGTTAAATTCTTGCAGAGACACGCTACTAATGGCACACCTTTGCAGGTGAGTGTTTCATTACTAGACCTAGGATATTTAGGTGCAAATATGTGACAAAACAGGAGCAAAATTTTGGTCAAAAGAGTTACCAATTCCAAACATGATATTTGTCATGAACTGTATATTAAATTGTAAACCTACTGAAGGAATTCACTCAGGCATTGGAAAATGTAATGAAACGCATTGCTGAACAGACTGACCTATGTCTGTCACTCATTCAGAAACCTGGTGAAACAAATAGCATTTAAGATTTTAATGTTTTTGTATATTTATTTTTTTGTTTGTTTTAGGGAGACTTTTGCAATCATTCAGCAATACTTATAAACAGAGGAGGACCATTCCACGTCAACAGACAGCAAACAGATACTAATCTTGTTTTTGAATGGTAATCAGGATTCTTCCTGTACATCAGGGTTATTGACTAAGCTTTACTTCAGCTTCTGTTTTCCAACACTTTCAAGCACATCTTTCATGTCTGTCAAAATGGTTCACTATTCTTCTTTCTTGAAACATTCCTCATCCAGTTTTTCATGGCCGTTGTCAGCTGTGTGTGACATAAAGTTCATTTTGCTGTTATTGTTTTCCTGATAGTTCTGTAAAGCATTTCTTACAGCAGAAGAATCATCTGGCAAAGCATCTAATAGTCTGTGTAAAGGCTTAAAATTATTAAAGATGAACACTGCAGATTCCAGCCAAGTACCCCATCTAGTAATGATGGGGAAAGTGGTACCCAATTTATTGGTAATTCTGGTGTTCTGGTTGGAGCTTTTTTTTTCAAGATTCTCTAAATTTAAGATAAAAATACCTTGACACAGTACAACGTTCTTCTTTCAATGCCTCAAAAAGTAGATGAAATTTGTGCATGATGCAGATAGTGTGTTTCAGTTACTGAACTTAGACTTGAGATTGGAAGATGCAAGCAACATACAAACTGTATTATCTATATTCATTTGTAATTTTATTCCATCGGTTCACATCGCAAAATATGCATCATTGCAAATATGTGTCATGGTGGCATTGTCAGTTGGTATTATCTGCTTTCTGAAGAAGGCAGGTTAACAAAAACTAGGTTTTACTTGTTCTCTGTTCAAGGACACCGGTGCAACATTCAATATGCATCTGTTCTACAAGTCTCTAGTTTCTTTTAGAATAAAATGGAGAACCTAATCCATGAAACGCTTGCAGAAACAGTTCTAAAAGTAAAATTCATGGTGAAATATCTAAGATCTTTAAAACAAATACAAATGGAAGACAAAAGTGATGACTTAACCTTCAGTCCTCTACATCTGTGTTATTTGAATTATTGTTGTGGTCTTCAGTGCAGAGACTGGTTTGATGCAGCCCTCCATGCTACTCGATCCTGCACTAGGTGCTTCATCTCCAAGTAAATATTGCAACCTAGATCCTTCTGAGTCTGCTTAGTGTATTGAATTACGACTTTAGAATGAAATACTAAAAGAATATCAAGTATCACAAATAAAACTGAGGAGAAAGGAGCAGCATGTTACAGTAAAGTGGCAGGTAGTTGTAGGAGATTTTGCTTTTCTATTCTAATATCTGGAAGATAGCGGATTATATACACACTCATTGAACAAATAGCCAAGAATCTCTAAGAGATAGCCAGATTTATCCCCAACATAAAAAAATCCATAACAGTTTTTACAGACAGACATTGGTCAAATAACATGGACAAAAAGTTTATGTATCTACATTTACAAAGGGTATCCTATAAAGTAAGTTTCCCTTTTTTGTAAAAATAATTACACTCAATTCATGATGTTAAAATAACAAACAATGGAAAATCCAGGGTGGAATGGAACATTATGAAAAGGAAAGTTGCCACTCACCATATAGCAGAGATGCTGAGTCGCACATAGGTACAACAAAAAGACTGTCACAAATAAGCTTTTGACCAGCAAAGCCTTTGTCAAAAATAGATCTCTCTCTCTCTCTCTCTCTCTCTCTCTCCCTCTCGTAAACGCAACTCACACGCTTGACTGCAGTCTCTGGCAACTGAAGCCACATTGTCAGCAACAGCACCAGTGTATGATGGGAGTTGCGATGTGGGTGGGGGTAAGGAGGAGGCTGGAGCGGTGAGGGGGAGGGATGAGAGGTTAGGGTGGGGGACAGTGAAGTGCTGCTGAGGAGTGTTGGTTGTCATGCCCACATAGAATGCAACAGAGTTTTTGCCGCATAGCTTGTAGAACACATGACTGGTTTCACAGGTCCTCCACACTATCATTCCCACACCTCCCAAAGTGGTATCCTGGCGTCCACCGAACCTACACAATATACTCGTCGATCCCTACACAACCCCTGCTCCCAAACCCTTACCTCATGGCTCATATCCCTGTAATTGACATAGCTGCAAGACCTGTCCTATACATCCTCCCACCACCATCTACTCCAGTCTGGTCACAAACATCACCTATCCCATCAAAGGCACGGCTACCTGTCAGTGACAGACTATCTCTGGAAGTTTATGTCAGTGACAGAATTAAGTGCAGCAGTTCTATCTTTACAAATTTTAACTTGCTCCTTGGAAACTCCTTCTGAACGTGAGGTGTGACGTAACTCTGATTGAGAGTGTCATGCTTTATCTCGCTCCTCAGAAACCTTTACTCAGTGATACTTAAAGTTACTTCCCTCCAACATAACATCATAGAAGCGAAAAGTCTGATGGGTAGTGGTGCAAGTGAGCGAGTTCCAATATTCTGGATCTCGCTTATTTCTAACACTGTTCCATTTCACTTTAAACATTACAATTCCCAGCAGCTTATTGTTTGCTTAAATATGGGATATGCCTAGTGTCTCTGTTAGGAATAACAATAACAACAACAACAACAACAACAATAATTTATTTCTATATTTTGTATTTGAAAATGACAGTGCCTCAGCCATAAATTGATCTCACACTGTATTGTTACCAGCATGTGGTTCCTTAACCTTGGTGTACTTTGCACTTGCAGTTTAACTGGTGCATTGGATGAATTGTGATTGAGATGTTGTAAATAAGGACAGGAAAAAATTGTTTTATTTTATGGTCAATTTTTGTGTTTTTTGGCCAAATTTGATTTTATGTTTTGCCAAATTCTAGGCTATTTTTTGCCAGATCTGATGTTTTCCTGAGCCAGATTCGGTGTTACCTTTTTGTTCCAAATGTAGTGTTACTGTTTTTCTGAAATTCAGTGTAATTTTTTTGCCAAATTTGGTCTACATTTTCATCAGATTAATTTTTTTGGCAGTTTTGGCGTTTTTTCCAATTTGATATTTGCCAATTTCCAGTTTTTGTGCTATTTTTTTTTCCAATTTCACTGTTTTCGGCTCCATATTTTTCTCTTTCTGGGTTTATTTTTTGCTAGATTCAGAGTTAGTTTTCTATTAAGTTTGGAGTTAGTTTTCTGCTAAATTTGGCGTTAGCGTTTTGCCAAACTCTGGAGTTAGCGTTTTGCCAAACTCTGAGTTCTTTTTTTTACCAAATTTGGAGAGTTTTGCCAAATCCAGAGTTATTTTTCAACAAATCAGGTTTTTTTGCTGGTTATTTTTGCCAAATTGGTGGTTATTTTTGCAAAATTTGTGTTACATTTGCCAGTTATTTTTTGCAAATTTGTTACCATTTTTGGCTGTTTTTTTGCCAAATTTACTGCTCCTTTTACTAGATTCATTGTCATGTTTGGCCAGATTCCGTGTTGCCTTTTTTTGCCAAATGCGGTCGTACCTTTTTAACCATGTTTGTTAGTTTTGTTTGCTAAATTCAGTGGTTTTGTGTGCCAAATTCAGTGTTTTTTCCGCAAATATGTTGTTTTTTGCTATTTTCAGTGTTTTTTTCTCCTTTTTCAGTGTTATTTTTTAAATTTCAGCATCAGTTTTGACATCACATAATACTGTAGTTATACAGAAGTGCTCATTGTTTTTAAGATTATACGTGAACCATAGCCTCGAGGAAACAAGATCAGAAATTGCAGTTTGAGCATTCAGTAACTAGCAGTTATGAAAGTCAACAAACATTTATATGAAATAATGACAAATTTCTCGATATTTTGTAAAAATTGCTGACTTTGTGATATTTAATAAAAACTGATAATTTCATGATATTTCATTAAAAGCTGCCAATTTTGCATTATTGTTTTCATGAAATTTGCCTCTCCCTATCTATAAATTATTCAGCTTATAACAGTGGAAAATATGGGATAGAATAATGACAGTATTTTAAAAGGATAGATTGCTACTCATCATGTAGTGGATGTTGAGTCGCAGACAGGTGCAACAAAAGGCCTCATTCTGAAGCAGACAACACGCAACACATTCACATAAATACATCTCACACACACACACACACACACACACACACACACACACACACACCACTGTCTCTGGCCACCGAGGGATACTGAAGTATTGTCTAACCATCTCACTGACACCAAGCCTGAATAGCTTCTTAGAATATTTAGTTGTACAAAGCAGAATGCATAAGATATTTCACTGTAACTCTGTTGTACTACAGAATTTGATTTGTTTTCAGGTGCTGTAGTTCACTTCTTAAAGTTGACAAGAACCTGAGAGAAGATTTTGTGGACAGTGGGGTTGTTGTTAAGCTGTGGAAAAACATCCTTGATGTTGTGCTGAGGTATGTAATTGGTAATACATGAGTGAAATGTAAATGATGTACTAAAATTGAAATGCAAAACAACAGAGTTGTCAGTATGAATATAACAAGTTCCTGTATTTCACGCACTAGAAATGTACTTACAGTGTTTGTGACGTTAATGTGTAGAGAGAATTTTCTATATAACAGGAAGAAAATTTGTATGAATCTATTTTTTGTTCTTCAGGACCCTTGTATCACTTATAGATGATCGTGGAATACGTTACATTACATAGATCCACAATACCTAAGTAATAGTTAAAGCGTTGCAACAACAGCAACAATAATAACCCCCCCTCCTTCCCCCCTGCCCCCCTCCTCACTTCTCTCTGTCTGTCTGCCCCTCTCTCTCTCTCCGAGCAAGCTAGCACCATGGTTATCACAGTGCTCTGGCATTGAGAATGACAGCAGGTCAATTCTCTGTCTGACCATTGAGATGTTTCCTTTCTGTGGTTTTCCAAAATTGCTCAAGGCGAAAACGAAAACATATGGTATCCTATAACTGCAGTATCAAAGAGCTGCAATGGAATTTGCCAAGTTCCATGCAAATACCTGGGTGTAACAGCTTGTAGGTATATGAAATGGAGTCAGCACGTAGGTTTAGTCACAAGTAAAGCAGGTGGCAGATTTCATTTCATTGGAAAATACTTGCGAAAGGCACTCAGTCTGGAATGAAGATCGCTTACAGAACGTTCATGCGATCCTTCCTAGAATACTGCTCAGTTGTGTGGGAGCTGTACCAAATAGAACTAATAGGGGATAGCGAACTTACAGAAAAAAGAGCAGCAGTGGTCATAGGTTTGCTTGAACGTGCCACGGAGGTGCTGAAAACAGTGATCTGGAAGGCCTATGTACAAAGTTTCAGAAATCAACTTTAAGTTCTGAATCTAGAAGTATACTACAATCCCCTACGTATTGCTGTCATAGAGACATTGGGGACAATATTAGATGAATAACAGCAGGCACAGAGGTGTTTAAGCAATGTGTCTTCCCACATTCCATACCTGACTGGAATGAGAAGCAGCCTTAATAACAGTACAATGGGAAACACCATTTGCCATACATTTCACAGTGATTTGCAGGGTATGAATGTACATGTAGATTGTCCCTTTGGAAAACATATGACATTGTCAGTGGGATGACTTTAGTGTGCAGGAGGTCTCGTAAATGTGTTGTTACTGTAAACAGAAACCATTTCATTTGAAATTGTGTGTTGTTTTTTTGCAGTAAATAAACAACTTGATGGATGTTTAGGTCAATAAAATCTACAAAAAGCTTAGCAGCTTAGTCTTGAAACACAGTCACCATTATTTTCATATGTGGTTTCGTTTGATCGAATTTTCTCACTTCAGTTTACTATACATCATAATGTGTGGACTCTTCCTAGAGTCTGTATGATATAAAGGCGCCCCACTTCATCTCCAATAATGATATTAGATTGGTATATAAGTTCGTAACATTCTTACATAAGTTTAATAAACACAACAGATACACATAACAGAGGCTTTATTCATCAACAATGTATTCTCCTTCACTATTACAACAGTCTGGCAAAGCTGGGGTACCTTTTTGATTCAGTGACTATAGAAATCATGTGGTTTTGAGACGAAGAACCCATTGAGCCATGTTCACAGTGCACTGGAACAGTGCGTTATCATGGAGTAGCATCACTTCACACACTGTTCCAGGTCATTGTTCTTGGACTGCATCTGCAACACGTCTCAGTTGTCAATAAATGTCAGTAGCAAAGGTTACATGTCTGGGAAGCAATTCATAGTACACCACGCCATCGCTGTTTTACGAGGTGCATAACATTATCTTTTTTGGATAAGCGCAGCTGTTTGTGTGGGTAGTTGCTGCTTTGTTTTGGCTCAGCCATCTGTTCTATTCCTTATATCAGCATAAAGACACCATTTCTCATCAACAGTTACAATACAGGATAGGAATGGTAAGGATGCAAATAAGGACATCCACAGATTTTTGTGATTTTTGGCTTTGAGCATACAGTACCCACACACCCAATTTTGGAACCTTCTTCATTGCATGTAAATGCCACACAATAAAGGAATGATCACAGTTCATCACATTGGCCAGTTCTCAAGTACACTTATATGGATCAGTGTGGATTAATGCATTTAAACGATCTTTATAAAACCCCAGAAGCCTTCCTGAATGTGGAGAGTCACTAAAGTTAAGATGATCCTCCTCAAAAATGAGAAAACCATTTTCTTGCTGTGTCCATTGGCATTATCCCAATAAGTGGTACAGATGTGACCTGCTGCCTGCACTGATGTCACCCCTCAGTTGAACTCAAACAGAAGAATATGTCTGGAATGTTCAGAATTCTTTACTTGGCACTCCATTTTCTAGTGTCCATAGCTGCAATCACTGTCTCCAAATGTCGAAATGACAATATGTAAACTGAACCGCGAATAAAAAATTACAATCGATAAATGACCCATAGCAACTGTAACACCAAAATGCAAAACAAAAACACTATGAACTTATGCAACAACCTAATACGAAGAAGGAAAAAGTGCATCATCGTAAAAAAGAAGGAGGTAAGAAGCAGCACCTGCAGTGCCGTGATCTGTGTTTGTGAATGCTTTTGACATATTGGCTATCATGTGGATAATTTATGAAAACCTGACATGTAGTTTTGAGTTTTGTATTTTAAAATACTGTAGAAAAATTACTTATCCTGAAGTCACGGTTTTATTTAACATACTTTTAATGGTGATAAAGACTGTCAGTCCGAATGTTAAGCCTACTTCATTTCCACATCACAAGCATTTGAATGACATTTCCTGAATGTAGGACATATGGTTTTTCTGTTTTTCTATATTTTGTTTTGTGTCCAAACAATTTCGCACTATTGACATTAATTTCAATTGACACTCCATTCAACTACATCAAGAAATTGAATCCAAGAGTAGATTCTACATTTCATAAAGTTATTTGTTTCACTTGACATCCCACTGTCGTGCTAATGCAATGGATACCAGTATGGCAGTTTGTCCTTTACCCATTATAGGAGTTCATGTGGTACAAAATACACTGAAGAGCCAAAGAAACTGGTACACCTGCCTAATATCGTGAAGGGCCCCCGTGAGCATGCAGAAGTGCTGCAACATGACATGGCATGGACTCAACTAATGTCTGATGTAGTCCTGGATGGAATTGACACCATAAATCCTGCAAACCTGTCCATAAATCCCTAAGAGTTCAAGGGAGTGGAGATCTCTTTTGAACAGCATGTTGCAAGGCATACCAGATTTGCTCAATAGTGTTCATGTCTGGGGAGTTTGGTGGCCAGTGGAAGTGTTTAAACTCAGAAGAGTTTTCCTGGAGCCACTCTGTAGCAATTCTGGATGTGTGAGGTGTTGCATTGTCCATCTGGAATTTCCCAAGTCTGTCGGAATGCACAATGGACATGAATGGATGCAGGTGATCACAGGATGCTTACATACATGTTACCTGTCAGAGTCGTATCTAGACGTATCAGGGGTTCCATATCACTTCAATGGCACACGCCCAACACAATTATAGAGCCTCCACCAGCTTGAACAGTCCCCTGTTGACATGCAGGATCCATGGATTCATGAGGTTCTCTCCATACCCGTACATGTCCATCTGGTCGATACAATTTGAAACGAGACTCTTCTGACCAGGCAACATGTTTCCAGTCATCAGCAGTCCAATGTTGGTGTTGACAGGCCCAGGCAAGGTGTAAAGCTTTGTGTTGTGCATCCGTCAAGGGTATACGAGTGGTCCTACAGGTCCGAAACCCCATATCGATGATGTGTCATTGAATTGTTTGCACGCTTGCACTTCCTGATGGCCCAGCATTGAAATCTGCAGCAGTTTGCATAAGGTTTGCACTTCTGTCACATTGAATGATTCTCTTCAGTCATCGTTTGTCCTATTCTTGCAGGATCTTTCTCCGGCCCCAGCAATGTCGGAGATTTGATGTACACTCTTGAAATGATTGTACAGGGAAGTCCCCACTTCGTCGCTCCCTCGAAGATGCTGTGTCCCATCGCCCGTGCGCCGACTATAGCACGATGTTCAGACTCGTTTAAATCTTAATAACGTGCCTTTGTAGCAGCAGTAACCAATCTATCAACTGCACCAGACACTTGTTGTCTGATATAGGCATTGCCAACTGCAACGCTGTATTCTGCCTCTGTATTTGAATATGCATGCCTGTACCAGTTTCCTTGGCACTTCAGTGTATTACAAACAGTTGTTCAGTTTATAACATAGTGTCTGGAGATGGTATTTTTGTAATGACATGAATGAAAGTAAAATATAGTTGGGCATTGCATGGAATTACCCATTTTATACAAGATAAAATGTTTTTGAAGCTGTAATAGTGACAGCTGATAGAAGCTGAGTCATTATTTTGACCCTGTAAACAAGAGAGCATCATTGGAGTTCCACCACAAAGGAACACTGACATTAAACAAGTTTAAGACCATGACATCAGCATGCAAAGTCTTGCTCATGGTCTTCTAGAACGTTCAAGGTGTTGTGCTTGTGGAATTAATGCCTAATGCACCGCCATAAGCTTTGTAAGGTACTGAGAAATCCTAAGAATACTGGAAGCACAGATTCAGTGAGCTCATCCACACATGGAACACCCTGTCCTTCAGCATGCCAATACTGGACCACACACGAGCTGCGACATCTGCAGCAATCCAACACTTGGGTTCGCTGTTATTGATCATCCTCCATACAGTCTCTACTTTTCATCTGCTTCCAGAACCTGAAGAACATCTTTGAGGACTTCACTTTGATAGTGTTGAAGTGGTGCAAGCAGAGGTGAAGTTGTGCGTCCATCAATAACATTCTACAGTGATGTTATCGACAAACTGGTCTCTTGCTGGGAGGAATGCGTTCATTGCCAGGGTGACTATGTTGAGAAATAAATTTGTAGACATTAAGAGTAAAGATGTAGAATGTTACAAACATTTGTACATGAAATCACACATGCTCATACATCTCTCTCTCTCTCTCTCTCTCTCTCTCTCTCTCTCTCTCTCTCTCTCTCTCTCTCTCTCTCTCTCTCTCTCCCCCTCTCTTCCCCCCCCCCCCTCTCCCTCCCTCTGTCTCCAACCCCATTCCATCACTCTCCCACTTTCCCCCTGCTTCCGTTCATCTACATGTACATGACTGCTCTGAATACACACATAAGTGCTAGGCACAAAGGGTTCATCAAATCACTTTCGAACTATTTGCCATTGCTGTCAACATCTTTCCACCCACAATAAGAATTTACCGAGCGAGGTGGTGCAGTGGTTAGCACACTGGACTCGCATTCGGGAGGACGACGGTTCAATCCCGTCTCCGGCCATCCTGATTTAGGTTTTCCGTGATCTCCCTAAATCGTTTCAGGCAAATGCCGGGATGGTTCCTTTGAAAGGGCACGGCCGATTTCCTTCCCAATCCTTCCCTAACCCGAGCTTGCGCTCCGTCTCTAATGACCTCGTTGTCGACGGGACGTTAAACACTAACCACCACCACCACAGTAAGAATTTGAGCCCAATATTCTGTTTTCATGAGCATTTCCTCGGTGCTCAATCTCAGCTCAGCAGCAGTGGACTTCATCACATGATTAAGAGATTGGAAGAATGGATGGATGTGACAGGTTTAATTCTTGGCCTTAAGAGGCAGGGCACATATTTCATGCGAGCAGTGGTGTTAATGCGAATATAAGCCAGTCTGCAGACAGCTTCTGCATTCGTTGCATGCTTTATGAAGTGTTTGGACTTCTGTCATATTACTAGCTTACAGTGATGTTGGTTTGTTTTTGGGCTGTCTGGTTTTCACTTTTGGTTCATGTCTAATGTGCAATTAATGATGATTCTTGCTCTGTTTAAGGAGTGCACTCTCGTATCTGGAGTGGTCGAAAAGTGACTATGAGGACGTATTGTATTGCACATTCACTGACACAGTCACACTCACTGCCAATACTATGGATCTGAAGTTTCTTGAACTTTCCAGCAATAGCTTTCATTGCGGAAACAAAACTAGGGGCAAATGAAACTGCAACAGGAACAAGAGCATGCTGCTATCCTGCAGATCTTATGTCAGGAGTCGTTGGTTGGGTCTATACCCCACCTTTGTTTGCCTGCTTCAGTGAGGTTTCAAAGATCGGGAGGATACATCTCCAGGTTTTGAATTGCAATATATTGCGTTTAGCAGTTCAGATAGACAGCAAGGTGCTTTACTCCTGTACTCTACCAGTTGTTTGTATGACAATAATATAAAATGTCGTATGCAGAATCATTGATTCTTGATGTGGTTGTATACTTAGTCCTCGACAGAGAAGTCATGGTTAAAGCATCATCAATATCTAATCCTAGCCTAAGTCTTTGGTTCCGAAGCTCATTATACCTTCACTAATGGAATTCAAATGTAAAAAATAGTTAGTCGCCATTGTGAGCAGCAGGCAGCTAATGATTCTGACTCGCCAACTTTTACTTACGCCTTCAAATATCGACAGTGTTTACAGTCGTCCAGATCACCAGCTTCTCGATGATTCCCTCGTGGCACCAAGTAAAACCTTTTTTAATAATGAAAGGCTGAAGCGAAAATCCCTTTCCCCCTTGATGTTGTGCGCCACATGTGTCAACAAAGCTGCAGTCATACCCAGGATGCAATTAACATCATAAAAGAAACTGCTACCAGGATCGTGTCACTCACTGTCAGGCTTGCAAGTACAGACACCTGGCAGCTGTGTGTCAATGAGTTGTACATTGTGTCACATAAAAACACTACCTGGTGAAGCCATATTTCTCCACATGGTCACGTCAGCTGTGTGGACAGCCCATCAAGCAGTACGGAATCTGACAGTGGCTCTCATTATTAATGCCCAGTCCGTGTAGTTCCAGCTGGACTGTAGCTGCCTTGTCAGTAATCAGTGAAGATAAGTATCAGCAGCTAAGCTCATTTCCGTTATGAAGGGCTTGATGGTGAGACATGTGTTACTGCCAAAAGTCAGTTTCTCTCCTTCGGGAAACTGTCACTTACAGTACACGTTGAATGTGTATTAATATTCTTAGTTATAGATTCACCTGATTCGGTTTTAATATTTTCAGCTTAGATGCCCTTACAGCATTTGATTTCAGATTAGTGGAGCACATAAACTTACTGTCCAAAGCAGTGCCATTTGCTGATTTTGATTATTTATGTGCTGTGTACAAGGAAATTTTTGAACCATCATTGGGTTGTGCAAAAAATTTTGCTCCTTATGTTTTAATGAAATTGTTGCACTTTACCATTTGCTGTTAGAGATGTTCTTTAAGTTGAGCTCACACAGCATCAGGAATGAGTGTTATTTCCCTGATATCAGACAGGCAATGGGCAATGCCAATGGTTGTCATTAAAAAGCCTTATGAGTCTGTACTCATTTGTGGTAATTTTAAAGCAACTATCAATGTTCAGTCAAATGTTAATCTCTTTCCTGTACCATGGCTGAAGGAGTTGTTACAAGGCTAGCTAGAACTCAATATTATTCAAAATTTGGTTTAAAGGATGTATGTCTACTACTCCCATTAGATGATGAATCAAAATAGCCACTGGTATTGAATAAGCCGTTCAGTATATTGAAATATAACCTTTGGAGCCTCAAAGTCTTTTTAAAAGATTATCAAAAAATGGCTTACAATGTCACCCCGGACATTAAATACGTGGGGCACATTCTCAGCAGCTTAAGTATCGTGCCCATGTCAACATTGTAACAAACTTGTCAATACCCACTAATCTGAAACAATTACAGGTACTTACTAGAAAGATCAACTGCTATGCTGAGTTTATACATCAAACAGCTAAAACTGCTAACCCACTAAATCACCTTTGCAAAAAAGGTACATATTTGTGTGATTAGCAGCAACTCAGGAGGTTTTTTTAATGCCTTAATGGGTGTCTAAAAATAGCAAAATGCTTGATGTTGTTGTTGGTCTTGCAGTTGATGCTCATGATGGATGCATCACAGTACTGGATTGTGGTGATGGTCTCATAAAATGTTCAACAGACCCAAAAACACCAGATTGCCTATACTATAACAGCATTGACAGCAACACAACGAAACAGTTCCCAAATTGAGGATGCAGGTTTACCAATTACTTATGGTGTGAGGTTT
This sequence comes from Schistocerca americana, assembly GCF_021461395.2. Classification (NCBI taxonomy): domain Eukaryota; kingdom Metazoa; phylum Arthropoda; class Insecta; order Orthoptera; family Acrididae; genus Schistocerca; species Schistocerca americana. The sequence continues at coordinate 572,673,703 of NC_060120.1, forward strand.
ATCAATTACTTACAGTGTGAAGATGTTTCATGTATATTTGTATAGCAGTAAATTCCACCTGTCAATCAACAAAAACCATTACCATCAATTTTTGGACAAGTTCCAAGCTCACAAAAAGACAGTGCACTGTCTGCAGGTGTGGACATTTGTGAATGGTTGTAACTATGAATTCCGTTTCTGTCCCACCACCCAACGTGTCAGTGAAGCAACTTCATGCCTCACTTTGAGGGAGCATGCATAGGGTGCCTCTTCTTGCCATTGCCCTTGAAGCCAAGTTCAGTCACCAAGAAACAGTTTGTTCTGCACTCAACCAGTACTTCCATCAAACCTTGGGCACTCCTACTGACAGTGCATAAGGTTGTCACAGCATTGGCTTGCAATCCAGTTCGATGGTAAGTATTGTCAGCAGTGCATTGGGGGTGGCCAGAGTATTGATCAAAACAAGCAGATCCAGAATTTCGTAACTATTTTATGATGCAACACAGCTCAGTTCGTGAAATAGCTCTCTGAATTAGATGGCTCTGGCACAGCATTTCTTTCCATGACTACAACTCACTTTCCATGACTACAACTCAACCAACAATGAGAGAAAGTACATATTAAATTTACCTAACCATTTCATGGAGCTATGTGGTTGCATGAGGCAGACACTCTCTTCAGCTTCCCTTTTGTGGCATAGACACCTTCATCAACTACTCACGATACCATCCGTGATTCTTTCTACAATATTTGCAATTGAGAGAGTGCCTCACACTTTGATGTCTGACAGTAATACCCAGTTTACATTGTCATAATTTAAGGCCTTCTCTCTCTCTCTCTCTCTAACAGTATTGAACACCTGAGCACTGTCCCATTTCACCCAGCCTCCAATTGAAGGCCAAACAGATGCTCAGGAAGTTCAAGTCAAATGCACCATGCCCTACTGACAATGTCGACCAAGGAAGAACAGCAAAGCTTCCTTGGCATGTATCAGTCCAACTCCATCGACTGCAGTGTAGACTTTCCGTGCCCGAAGCGGTTTGCCCAGCCCAAGGACAGAACTGCCTATGCACGTGACACCAAAGAGACTAGGGTACCAAAGGTACCTTTGCTGGCCATAGGTGATGTCATGGCAAGTCATGAGCTCTTGCTGCACATGCATTCACAAACTTTGGCCAATCCACCATCACCTCAGATTGAAAGGCCTGGCACCCATGTAACTACCCAGCAAGCCAGTAGCCAAAACACAGAACTGCCACTGTCCCACTCGTAAGCACACAGATGAGTGATCTAGGATATGGGAGTCCATGGTGTGGAATCACTCACACAGCCCTAGCCTCTCTTATGCCTTGTTGTACCAACCTAGCTGTCCAGCTCTAACACACTTAGAAGCTCTTCTGGCCCTAAAGGACCATGTTCAGCCTTAGGAATTGGTCATTTCAGATGAGACCCTTCCACTCAGTCACCTGATGAGGTGCCCCCTTATCGAGTATTTCAGATGAGGCCTACAATGAGGATATTAGGCTGACTAATGGTGCCTGCTGAACCAGTCCAATACTCTGTCTGTATGAAGAGGCTGGTGAGCCACCGCTCCCAGCAAGTCTACAATTCCTCATGGTTAGGTATGTTCTGGAGGTCCTGTCATTAGTGAACGTTAGCATAAAGTTGCTGATCCACTTTCTCAGTGGCTGTTCAGAAATAGCATATAACAAAACTGCTTGGGATCCAGTCAGTGCCTTGTTGCATTAGAAGTGGCTGATTTTAAGGTTATAAATCAGTATTTAAGCTGCACCTAGCAGGGAGAATGGTTCAGGATATTCAGGACACTCTCCTGAACATTCAGTACCAATGGAAACCAGTGTTTCTCTGTTGGGTGTTGGCATGAGAGGGCAACATTATAGTAGATGCAGCAGCAGGAAGTTGTTTACATTGGTGTGTTGTGAGACCTTTTGTAAGAGCAGTTGCAAGTACGCATTGAACAGATATATTTTGGAGAAATAGTCACTGCTGTGTAATTTCATTAGTAATTTTATGGGGTGATAATTAGGATTAAGTATTGGTGAGGGAATTTCCATTGATAATGAACTTAAAATCTAAGTAAAGTTGATACAAACTAGGCCTTTTTGATGCAGCACATTTAAGTTTTTTATTTATCTTGTGCACCCAATATAAATAAAAAAACTTAAATTGCAATATGCGAAAGGCATTTTTCTTTTGAACTACTGTAATTTTATACAGCTGCTGCGAAAACTTGCAACACAATAAACTTGTTATTTGGTGTATGTATAACATTCTCGAATGTGGGGTGTGCAGTGAGTGTAACTGTTTCTATTACTCCCTGAGCTAATATGTCATATCTTAAAGAAAAAAATATGTTTTGTTACACCACTTGAAAGAAGTGGTGTAAATGTTGTCTTCAAGCACTTGGAATAGGCTTTCATCTCAAATGATATTATTTTGCCTTAAATGGCAAATCTAAATACTAATATTAAACTCCTTCCACTGAAGAAGATTTTTGCGTGATACTCTGTCAGTGACAAGAAAGTAATAACCATGTTGACTTAGTTGTGTCTCATCTCAAGTTCAGACTTGCCCTTGACATGTTGATGGACTAGTTATGCAGGACCAATGGTATGGTGCTGAGATGAAAGCGGGACAAGTTACAATTGAGCCCATTTGGGACTGGATTGCAAACTAATGTATTTGCAAGGAAATAGCTGTTTTTACACTTTGTTGCCCACATGATGTACCACTGTTAAACTTTCAAAGATTTTCAGTTTAATGTTTAGGTAAATAATCTCAGTCTGGGAAAAGGCAGATGAGGCTCTTGATTAACTAGGTGTACTTCATCTGTAAGCCCCTTTGCATCAAGTTTCGTCTTCATAGGAATGTCATTGGTGATTCAGTGGGTACATTTGTGGTGTTCCTTGCGGGAGGGATCAGTTTTCTATACTTTCCACAGCACTGTCCACATCACTGTCTATCCAAGTTTATTGTGTACTTAATCTTAGAAATTCAGGTTCCAGGAAGAACTTTAGTTGTAATGAGAGTTGATCTTATGCTGTGCTTGCTTAATTTGCTACCTCCACTTATTTCCTGCAATATTTACCATATTGACTTAGGTGATTCTCATTTCTCACACAGCTTTGTATGCCTTAGGTGCTGTCCTTTAACATTGTGTAAACAGTTAACATGAGAAAATTAGGCATGTGTACACATTTCTTTTTCCATACTAACTTCAGGTGAAGTTTATATATGCTAGAAAGTTGTGAAAATGAATATAAAATTTTGAAATTTGGGGGGGGGGGGGGGGGGGGGGGATTGCCTTGTATTGCACTGTAAATTATGATCAACTCAGTTTTCACTGAGTGTGTAGAAAATGAGTAGTGAATTCAGATACTAATCATTAAGTAGATTCTGTTGCAAGAAACTTTGTTGAAACCCCCCTTGCATGTGCCAAGATAATAAATCAATTTCTAAAAGCATAACCTTTTCATATCCAGAAGTAATATCACAAAATTTTTACCCCAGCTGTATGAGTATTGAGCGTGTGATTATTTTTAGGTTGAAATAAATATGCAAGGAAAATTTGACTACAGCAATTCAGTTAAAAATAAATTTCCTTGTAGGTTTCACAGACCACAGTTTCTGTCTGTTAATCTTAACAGTCTGTTGTTGGAAATATTACTTTTGCATCATAGATTCCATTGCTTATGAGTAATTTTGACTAATCACTGTGACCAGAGAGTAAGCCAATATTGTATTAGTCCATGGAAATAGTTATCTATTTATGTTATTCTGTAAAACATGTAAGTTTGAAGTACATTGAATACAATGAACACTGGTGGTATGTACATGTTTTTTGTATTGTGTTAGGGTATCTAAAGCAAACATGTTAAATTTTAACCACATGGGATTTGCTGATGACCTTGCTCTCCTGTCAGCAACCATTAGAAAACTTGACACCAAGTTAAACTCTACAGTAAATAGCACAGAAAATTGGTCTGAGATATACTTTGAAGAAATAGAAATTATGTTAGCTGATCCATCATTTGTTAACAAAATTGCAGTAGAAGACCAGGAAATCAAAATTGTAGGGAAATTAAAATGTTTTGGAGAAACCATAATGTACAACCTCAAAGAAAAATCTACTTGATCCAGTTGCATAAATAAATTGTCAAAATCGCAATATATCACAGAAAATACTTAAACATAGAAGGCCTCACAATGAGGACAATCAGGAGACAAGACTAATGGAGAAATTATGGCACAGAAAGAGCAACAGTAGATGGATTACGGAAATAAAAGAAGACATGAAAACTACAATTTACAACAGAAGGTTTAAGGAACATAGTGAACAAAGTAAAGTATCTGAAAAACAAACTGGACTGCAAATCAAGATCAAGAAAGAAACAGTATGAGAAATGATTACAGACAAAGAAAGAAAGAAAGATTTTATCATGTGAGATGGAATTGTCAATCCCACCAAGTGCGAGATGCTCAGTGTTACGTGCTTTTTAAATGCACAAGGAGTCTGACCCACTGAAATTTATAGGCAGATAACTGAGTCTTACAGTAATGTGATGAACTAAGCTTCAGTTCAGAAGTGATATTGTGTTTAATGGTGGGTGAAAAAATGTTCATCATGAAGATAGCTTGGGCCAGACCTCAGTGGTGACTGACGGGCTCAGAATGAGGATTGAAACAAAAATCCAAGAAGATATGCGTTTCACAGTTAGTGGACTGCAGCAGTGTACTGTCAGATGCTTCAACGACTTTGCCACATCATTAAAAATAAGTGTTGTGGAATGCAAATTAGTGATGTCATTCTTCTTCATAATAATGGACGTCTGCATACAGCAGAAGTGACACAGGACTTGTTTCAGTGCGAAATGTTTCAATGTCTGACATGCAGTCTGAACTTAACCCCCAAGCAATTAACACTTATTCCCCAAACTGAAAGATATTTTGAGTGGACAAAGCTATGGAAGTGATTATGAATTTAATGAATCAGTGGTTCAACAACTGGGTGGCAACTGAGTATGCAGAAGGCATAGAAAAACTGATAAAATAGTATGACAAAGTGCCTAAATTTGAATAGTGTCTGTGCAGAAAAGTACCTTGGGTATCAATTATATGTAAAATATAGTTTCATTTAATTTACTTCAAATACAAATTTCTGTAAAAAAAAATTTTTTTACTTCCCAAGTGATCCTCGTATATGGCCAGTTGATAGATCTGCAAGGTGCACTGAAAGCTGAATTTGTCTCGTGTGTGTGTGTGTGTGTGTGTGTGTGTGTGTGTGTGTGTGTGTGTGTGTGTGTGAGAGAGAGAGAGAGAGAGAGAGAGAGAGAGAGAGAGAGAGAGAGAGAGAGAGATTTCTTGCTCTTGTTAGTTATTAGATCTGATTATATGTACATATAAAAAAAATATAAATATACAGGCTGTAGTAAGTTATCACTGATCATTTACAGGCAGAAAATTAAATTAACCTATATATTTGTGTCTGTTGTGAATAAAATTGCTGTACCCCCTTTGATTGTATCATCATTAGCTAAACACAGCATTCTTACATTTGTAGTCTAGTGACAAGCTAAAACCCAGACAGTGCTCTCTCTCTCTCTCTCTCTCTCTCTCTCTCATACACACACACACACACACACACACGCACGCACGCACGCACGCACGCACACACTCACTCTCTCTCTATAGCAAATTACTAGTCACTAATGCAATTAATCACTGCATATTTAAGATGTGTATAGTTGAAAAGTGTCATTGTTTCGATGTTTGAAACATTACCAGAAAGTTTCAAGATTTATTTATAAGAAGATATCGGAATATAGTAATCAAATATTAAATTTACCCATGACTGTGTTTCAAGATGATTGATTTATCTGTGTTTCAGGATGGTTGGACTGAATCAGAATGAACAAGAAAGCCATTATCTTCTGCAGGAGATGGTATCTTATGATAAAGTCTCAGGTAGTCTTCTAGATGTACTGGAACTGTATGTTAAGGGAACACTGAGACAGTCAGACACAGCCCTTAAAACACTTATTGTCATTTGCAACCATGTAAGGCTTCCTGAAAAAATAATCATCAGCCGAAGACCACATGCTGTCCATAATTCTTTAATTACCTGGTTGCTTCCTGAACATAAAGAAATTGAAGTTTTTTCACCGTCTTTGTTAGCCAATGTTTTAGCTCTGATCTGTTTCAAACCCAGTGCAGAAAGTGTTAAATGTGAGCCCAGTAGGGAACAGATCACTTCATTTGCGGAAGAGCTATTTCCGATAGAGGAGAACTATTGTATAACATCCTTTGAATCCAGTATTTGCAAACCTGTTCATAAAATAGCAGGACATGGATTTAGTTATGCTACATCAAGTTCTTTTCGAGCATCAGTGGATGAAGAAGCATTAAGAACATTGGAAGAAGCACTTGAGAGGAACTGCCAGCAATTGCTGGAAGATGTGGTAACTGTTTCTGAAGAAGAGAGATTGAAACAAATAACAAATATATTTTCTCATTGTGAACTTCTATTGGAACTCTGGTCCTGGATGATTAGATTCAATACCATACCAGTTGATAAAGTGCCAAGGTAAGATTATAATGGTTGTAAAAATATTAATTTGTTCAGTTTTAATTGTGTATGTTGAAAATCTTAAAAAATAAATGAGGCTCAGTAATGCAGCACACACACCATGTGAGATGAGGAAGTGTTCAGCACACTGGAACAAATTTGAGAGGGTGGCAGTTCAGTTCCCTTCTGGCCAGTCAGATAGTTTTGTATCGTTTCTGCAAACTGCTTAAGGCAAATGCTGATACGTTTCCTCCATAAAAAAAGTGAATGGTTTATTTTCTCATCCTTCCACAATTGGTGCTTATGATGCATCAGTTGGATGCCAAACAATTTTAAAGGAGCTCCCTGTTCAGGTCTTGTAGACCTCAGGTGTGTCAACTGGCTGCCATCTCATCCTCTGCTTTGCTGTGTCCTATAGACGCATTATGGAGGGGTCAGCATACTGCTCTCCTGGCCATTTTGCCAACTTCCCGTGCTATGGAGCTACTAGTAGCTCCTCAGTTGACATAATGAGGCTGAGTGTACCCTGTAGCAGCCCTCCTACCAAGGAAAAATCCTTGACAGTACCAGGAATCCAACTTGAATGCTCCAAATGGCAGCCATCTACATTGATAAGTCACCTAAGAAGGCAGATAAACAATTATTTTCCTTCCTTCCAATATGCGACATACAAATAAATGGTTTGTTAATCATTGTGATCTGCATGACTTGATAGGATTTAGAGGCACTGGAGATAAGTGCCAACTACTCTAATAGTCAGTGTTTGGGGCACTGTTGGTGCCTGCACTAGCAAATAAGACTGACTGCACCTTCCTTTTGAGCATTACAACAAATTGTAACTCTGATACTCGTGTTTCTACATGTGAATCTGTTAGTGTAAAAAGTATATTATCAAAATTGTGTGTGTGTGTGTGTGTGTGTGTGTGTGTGTGTGTGTGTGTGTGTGTAACGAATTAGATAATGCTATACTTAACACTCTCCCACTTTCGACCTGCATTTGGGGAAGCAGGAAGAGCTAGGATGGTATCCCTTCAGACTGGATGCTGGTAAATTCTTGCCCCTTCCTTGACCAGCTGAGCTTGTGTTTAATCTGAAATGACATTTGTAGAAAATTAAATTCTGGCCTGCTTATGTTGCTGTCAATTGCATTCAATTTTCAAAATTTTATGAGTCTGCCTTTGTGTCCAGCTTGTTGCTTTCACCTTGACAATTCCACTGTAGTAACCCATTGTTAATGTTAGTCCTTAAGTTTATCAGAGCATCCTAACTGATTGTATGGTTTGTGAAAATATGAACTGAGTGAAGTGGCACTATGGTTAAGGCACTTGGATGTTGGAGGACTGGAGTTCACACCCCCATTTGTCCCTGCTGGTACAAGTATTCCATGGTACTCCTAAATCATTTCGGGCAAAGATTAGGATGGTTCACTCGAAAAGGACATAACAGATTTCTTTCCTCATTCTCATTCGCTGAAAATTTATGCTCCATCTATATTGATTTCATCATCTTGGAAAGTTAAACTGTAATTTTCTTTCCTTTCCTTTTTTTAGAGGCTGCGTGCAACATCTGTCACCAATTTTAAAGGCTTACAAGGAATAAATGACAAGCACTACTTCGGCTCAGTTAAGTGAGCGATACTTAGTTAAGTGCATAGGAAGGGGGTGCTACTTGTACAGAAGATAAACAGTTTTTCTCATTGTGAGCTCTTAACAATATTAGATGAGTACACCCTATCCCAAATTCAGTTACACTGCCCTAGCAATAATCTCCCCCCAGTCATCCAAAACCTCAACTGGAAATATCACTACACCACCCAATACTAAATAATAACCAGTGGAGCACAAGATCCCCTTGTGGTATCAAATCACCATAAAAGTTTCTCAGTTTAACCACGAGTCCCATGTTGTTGTTGTCGTGGTCTTCAGTCCTGAGACTGGTTTGATGCAGCTCTCCATGCTACTCTATCCTGTGCAAGCTTCTTCATCTCCCAGTACCTACTGTAAACTACATCCGTCTGTATCTGTTTAGTGTATTCATCTCTTGGTCTCCCTCTATGATTTTTACCCTCCACGCTGCCCTCCAATGCTAAATTGGTGATCCCTTGATGCCTCAAAACATGTCGTACCAACCGATCCCTTCTTCTAGTCAAGTTGTGCCACAAACTTCTCTTTTCCTCAATCCTATTTAATACCTCATCATTAGTCATATGATCTACCCATCTAATCTTCAGCATTCTTCTGTAGCACCACGTTTCGAAAGCTTCTATTCTCTTCTTGTCCACACTAGTTATCGTCCATATTTCACTCCCATACATGGCTACACTCCATACAAATACTTTCAGAAACGACTTCCTGACACTTAAATCTATACTCAATGTTAACAAATTTCTCTTCTTCAGAAATGCTTTCCTTGCCATTGCCAGTCTACATTTTATATCCTCTTTACTTTGACCACCATCAGTTATTTTGCTCCCCAAATAGCAAAACCCCTTTACTACTTTAAGTGTCTCATTTCCTAACCGAATTCCTTCAGCATCACCCGACTTAATTCGACTACATTCCATTAGCCTCGTTTTGCTTTCTTTGATGTTCATCTTATATACTCCTTTCGAGACACTATCCATTCCGTTCAACTGCTCTTTTAAGTCCTTTGCTGTCTCTGACAGAATTACAATGTCATCGGCGAACCTCAAAGTTTTTATTTCTTCTCCATGGATTTTAATACCTACTCCGAATTTTTCTTTTGTTTCCTTCATTGCTTGCTCACTCCCTTCCCAACCACTGCTTCCCTTTCATGCCCCTCGACTCTTATAACTGCCATCTGGTTTATGTACAAATTGTAAGTAGCCTTTCGCTCCCTGTATTTTACCCCTGCCACCTTCAGAATTTGAAAGAGAGTATTCCAGTCAACATTGTCAAAAGCTTTCTCTATGTCTACAAATGCTAGAAAAGTATGTTTGCCTTTCCTTAATCTAAAATTAATTTAAATAAAATGTTGTCCAAGACAATAGCAGCCTCTCAAGAGCAAGGACTGGATTGTGTCTAGAACAGACCCAACCCAAATTCCAAAGGGATACCCTTTTCTTTGAAACTATCCTCGCGAGGCATTTCAGCAATTACTCGCTTCCAGTATGTCTCACTCCCACCCGAAAAATATCAACAAAACCCCAAATATTACTTGAGCTGAGTACCAAGTTACCTGTGACGTGAAGGCAAATTGTGCTGTCATCATCATCATCTCTTTAGATAAGGGCTCAGTTGCTGTAGTACTTGACTCTGATGAATATGTGGCAGTGGGACATTGTAAGTTCTTGGACACCTCAGTATACAAAATTTTTCCTGATGGTTCCATTCCTTTCATCCTTCCGGAGCTGGAGAAAATCCTGAAAATCCTTGCTTCCCCACTCAATGGGAACTCACAGCTGCTCCCATAGAACTTCATATTACTCCTGATCCACACTCCACTACTTTTTACCTTCTTCCCAAAATACATAAACACAAGCATCCTGATCACAAAGTATTAGCAGTCTTAAACTTCCCACTAAACACGTCTCAGCCTTTTTTGACCATCACCTCCGAACCATCACACAAAGCCTCCCACCCTATATAAAAGATGCCACCAATCACTTCCTGGAACATCTCAAATCCATTCCAACACCTCTCCCACATTGAACCAACCTTGTCACCATCAATGCGACCTCACTTTACACAAGTATCCCATATACACAAGTCCTTTCAGTCCAAGGATGAAGTTCTACAAAGGGCCATCTAAAAAGTCCTCCTAAAAGTTCGTTTATTGTCACCCTAGCCACCTTAGTCCTTACTCATAACTGCTTCACCTTTGACAGCCAGATCTGCTAACAAAACAGGGAGACTTCTGTGTGATCCAGGATGGCCCTATCCCGTTCAAACCTTAAACTGGGCTTCAAGGAAGAGGCACTTCTCACGATCCAGAAGCTTATCCCCCAGGCTTGGTAAAGATTTATCAATGACATTTTTGTCATCTGGACTTGATGCTGAAGAACTTCTCTGTTTCCTGTAACAACTTGACTCCTTTTCCTAGCTCAGATTCATGTGAGCCATTTTCCAAATCCAGAGCCACCTTCCTTGACACTGACTTCCACTTCACTGAATTTCTGATCTAAACCTCAGCCTATATAAAATCAACCAGTAAACAACAATACCTACACTTCGACAACAACAATACCTTTCCTCATCAAACAGTCCCTTTCCTACAAACTAGTCACCCACAGCAGATGTATCTGCCATATCACTGAATCTCCAAACCCCTAAACCAACCATCTGTCCTAGGCTCTCCTCTTCTGCAATTACTCCACAGATTTTGTTCACAAAACATATCTACAGAACTTTATCCGCCTCTCACCTTCTAAGTAATACAGTTCCCATTTCCAAAATACACTGAAGAACCTTCTTGTCACTCAGTACCATACAGACCTTGAATGTCCCAATGTGTTTGTATGTGTTAATTTTCACTGGCAAATAAATATCGATGTTTTGAAATACGTAGACAACACTTTTCCTGCTGTTCATACCTCATCAGTTGCACTTAAAACTTTTTGTGAAGGAGTTCCATTATGAACTTAATTTTGGCCATTACTAAGCCTTATGATTGTTAGTTCCTTAATACTTATACTATAATCCTAAATTTTGTATCATAGATGGCATCTTACCACCTCATTTTCACCATTTGGTTCTGGTCTAAGTGATGTGGTGTTGAATGTAGTGTGGACACATCACCATATGACAGTGATGTTGCCGTTCCATTCCACTGATGTCTGCTGTGAATCAGCATTCAGTGGTCAAAGTAGTCTACTGAATATCATCTTCTACTGTAACTTCAGTATTCTAGAAGCAATTCAGAAGCATTCTTTTGTCACCTAATACCACTGTGGTGTTCAGTGCCTCAATATTTTACTCTACCAAAGCCCTAATTTTCCCAAATAAACTGCTGAAACAAGATCCTCTTTCCCTGATACCCTCCCAACACCATCCTCTGTCACCTCACGTTGCTCACCTAACCTGAATATTATAATCAAATCATGTGACATTCTCAAACCATTATCCCTATCCTAAGGCTACTGCACGTGCAGTCATTCCCTCTGTAAAACCTGTCCTGTGCATCCACACATTACCACCTGCTGCAATTCCACCATTTGGTAAACCCTGCAAATGTCAAAGGTAGAACAACTTGTGACATGACACATATTTTTTTATCAACTTCTGCCCACTGCATAGTGCTTTATATAGACTCAGACCACCACTAGACTGGCTGAGTGTATGCATGGGTATAGAAGAATTGTCCATCAATAGAGATAGATCCAATACCCAGTTGTCAAAGATGGTCTAGAGTAGAATGTGCTACACCACACAGGCTACTTGGATTCTTCCACCTGTTACTAGTTTTCCTCAACTACAGAGTTGGGAACTTTCTCTCCATCACCTTGCATACTGAGACCATCCTGAACACAATCTCTGTTAACATGTTGCACACACACATCCACCCTATTCGTTACATATTTTATGTATGTGCAGCCCCCCCCTCCCCCTCCCCCATCACCACCACCTCCCCTCGTCCCCTCTACAGGTGGAGCACCCTCATCCTGGGGCCTGAGTAACCAGCTTTTCCTTTATAGAGTTCCCCACTCTACCCCTCTCTCTTCCCCTGAGAATCAGGTCATGTTGATATTCCTTTATGAAGACAGCACTATTCCAAAGCTGAATGATCAGTTCATCTCTTGTGTTTACTTTTTCTGTGGAAGCTTTATCTTTCAACCATCCTCCAGGCAAAAATATAAAAGGGTAAGACGTAGCAACCTAGTTGGCCAAGAAATGTGACCAATTACTGCCTATTCATCTTTTAGAGAATCTAAGGATTAGATGATGGGTCACCAAACAACTAGAATGTGCATGAACCACTTCGTGAAGGGAGAATACGCCCATCCTTGTAGTGAAAGGAACCACTTCCAATAATGATGGAAGCTCATTTTCAAGAAAGCCTAGAGAAATGTGACCTGTAAAACGATGCAGTAACATGACAGGCTCAATCAACTGATTGTCTTTTATACCACATCACGTATTTACAAAAAAGTGTTCTAGAAAATGTGTCCTCCCAAGAGCATGTGAATTTTAGCCAGACCATCAGTGTGAGTTACGGCTATTACTGATACTGTCACAAGCGAAAGTGGTTTCATCAGTAAATAGTATTTCACATGCTGTTGATTTGCCCATTCAGATGAAATAAAATTGCTGGCCTCTGCACCAGCATTGCACACTTTAATGAAAACATGGGCAAATAGTATTGAATGTGAGAGTCTGTGGTTAGGAATTTGTCTGCTGTATTCTCTAAAATCATCAGAAGTGTTTGGATTACAAAACCTATACACAAATAATATATTAGCATACTCAGCATTTATAAATGTGTGTGGCATGCTTTAACAGCAGAATTGTGTGTTACACTTAAACAGCAGACTTGGCCAGCAAATAGCAATCACAGTTGAAAAATTCATTTATATAAAGTCAGTCTTAATTTCCTTACTTGAAAATTTCAAACAGAAGTGACAATTGGTAAATAAATAGCAACTATAGTACCAAAACATGAAATGAAAACTCGTGGCTGTAACCAGCTGTGGCTCAGTAACCAATAAAAACTGCACGTGTTACATGGAATGTTTTCATTTTAATTAGTCTGTACGGCCACCTTTAATTTATTTATCGTTCCTCATTAAAATAATGTAAATATATTTCTCTTAAGTGCACCAGTCTTTTCTCTTCCACCAGATCTTTATTCACTTTTCACTCTGTCCTTACCTCTGGACTGAAGTTGGTGTAGTGCTTGCCAGCATACCATCTCTTACCTAATCTTTCTGATGCCTCTCCCTTCATCTTCGTGTACACTTGTCTCACTATAAGTGGGTCCCTCTTGTTGTGGGGTCTGAGTGACGTTTCCTCCCTTTCTACTTTCCCCAATGTATCCTCTCCATCCTGAGGCAGGTACTATTACATCCAAAAGCTACAGAGTGTATCACATTTACTTTAATATCTTCTTATCAGCAGTGGCACACATTTCATCTTCTGGGACAAAGTACTGGCCAGAAATTTTTTCTCATAATTTCTTTGGTTGAGTACAGTATTGTTAAGAACTTTGTTAAGAGATAACATCAAGCCAATTTGTTAATGGTTTTGTACAATAAATTCTGCAAATTTATAATATTATTTGTCCTGAAATATTGATATTAAAACTATTGCAAAAGGAAACTAATTATGAACTTATATTGTTTTACTGTGTTTTTAGCTTTTTTGGAAGAATTAAAATATTGATAGAAAAACTGAACGACAACTGCACAAAAGAAATATTTTGTCATGAACCATCTGTAGCAACAAAATTTATGCAAAATTTAAGTCACATTATGGAACTCCAACATCACCAAGCAGTTCATAAAGAGATGAGGAGCATCATCCCTAATAATTTCCTTACTGTCATCCATGGTATTCTAACTACTAAGAATTTATGGGGAATGGCTGTTTGTGGTGAGGATAATGGTAATTTCAATTTCTTTTTAATGCCGTTAGTAACAGTACTTTTTAAATCAATTGAAAACGGAAATAATTGCAAATTTTTAGAATAGGAAAAATTCTTAAATAATCTTTAGGCTAGTTTCTCAGTTTAAGGCATATACTTGCATTTCTAGTTCAGCGGCGGTAGTGTAGTCACTTGTCCTTAAGCTTCTTTTTCTGTTCACAAGAGAAATGTATCATTTATAATGGCTAAATGAGAGCTGTGTTTTCGAAGTAAACAATGAAATGCAACACACTTACAGAATGACATGTTAATTTTTTGAAGCTACTTTACTGCTTTATGAGATTGCTTCAGAAAACTTGCCCTGTAGGTGCATTTTTCTTCTTATCATGCAATGAAAATATTGACATACTGGTTGCATTCAGTAATAGTTTTATTACCACTGCTGTCAATCTCTTCTTCCCTCAGAATTATGATAATTATATTTCAGTAATACATAGATAAAATATCACTTTGTTTCAGATTTACTCTGATTCCTGTTGAACTGATATTTTTGGTTGCCATGTGTGTGTGTAAAAAAAAAAAAACCTATACATCTTTTGTGTATCTACAGAATGTATTGCTTTAGGATCTAGTTAAAAGGTGAACATTTACCATTCCATTCACTCTGAATGATTCTGTTATTAAAAAGATCATCTTCTTAGACACCTAACTACCTATTAAAGCAAATTAATAATGCATTTTCTGTCATTTTTTCATTATGCTTACATTCATAATTCTTGCTATTATGTTATTTTATGTTGTGAAATAAATTCAAAACCTGCCATCCAACATCGCTCGCAGGATTCAGCCTGTGATCTACAGTGATTATACTGTTGGTCCCGTGCTGAGAGACTGATGTTTGTATCTTTCATTATATATTATTCTTGTGACATTGTTTATTATATTGTATACATTATACATCTGTGAAGATTTGAATAGTACCTCTGAATATTTTATATTACTCAACTCTGATTGAACACTAGTACTCCTGCTGAGCCTGGTGATAATGAGATATATCTCAGATTACGGTGTGTTGATGATTTTCACTTATGGACCGTCTGACAGCAACTGAATAAAACACAATTTTAGTGCCATACGCGTTTCGCCTTTATTTTCTGCAAGGCATCATCAGTGGCCTGTAATATGTACATATGTTAGCTATTTTATTTAGATTTTTGTCACTGTGCCTATAGGTTATAAACAGTTCTGGTGGTTGGTATTTCCTATTAAGTAGTAATGTTTTGAACTGTACTTACAGGTTGCGTAGACAGTTTCTTATATATTACGCTCCTGTTACATTTTTGGTCTTATTCTTCTTCCTATGAGCGCCAATTTGCTGTTTTTTTCTGCAGTCCACAGCACTATGCACTGAACGCTTTTTTTTAATGCAATGTTTTGGTTTCTGTTGGCGACTGTCAAATGTTTTTGCCAAAGATCGAATATTACTGCCAAACTTATGAGTGTAACTATCGAAGTATCTGTGGTCTGTTGGTGTATGCATTTGTGTGTGTGTGTGTGTGTGTGTGTGTGTGTGTGTGTGTGTGTGTGTGTTTTTTGGTGTCATATTATTTTATTTTATTGTATTTAATTATTTATTTTTGTTTATGTCCTGTGTATGTGTGTGTGTGTTTTGGTGTGATATATATATATATATATATATATATATATATATATATATATATATATTGTGTGTCTGTCTGTATTTTGGTGTTATGCATTTATTTTTATTTTTTTTTTTTGAGGTGGGGGGGGGGGGGGCTGTTGTGTGTGTGGTGTGTGTGTGTGTGTGTGTGTGTGTGTGTGTGTGTGTGTGTATTTTGGTGGTATATACTTTTTTTGTGTTATCATTTCCTTTATTAAGTGTAGTAAGGAGCCTGTGCTGATGTGTGTTTGTTCATTTATCACATGTTTGTTTTCTGCTATGGCTTTCTGGATGTGGAAGTTTTCTTGCATTTGTATAAGATGTTTGTCATGGTTGCTTATTCTCATTATTTTCATTTCTTGTTCCATGTTTGTGGGATGATGGTTGTAGTGTTTTAAATGCTCTGCAAATGTGGAATGGTTTGTTTCATACTTCCAACATCTGATATGTTCTTTGTATCTTGTTTCAAAATTCCTGCATGTCATGCCTATGTATACTGCATCACAACTTTGACATTCAAGTTTATATATTCCTGATTGTTGGAATTTGTCCCTCTTGGTAGCTGGCTGGCTTAGGTGTGATTGAAGGGTTTGCCCAGGCTTATATGCTATTTTGAAGCCCTGTCTCTTTAGGATGTTTGCAACTCTGTGTGTTAGTTTATGTGTGTAGGTCATGGTGTACCATCTGGTTCTTTTCTGTGTGGTGTTGTCATTGTGTGTGTTTGTTGAGTGTGTTTGTAAGTTTTCAGCTTGTGAGTTCTTTTGTATTGTGGAAATGTTGTGTTTGTTTTTTATTTGTGTTTTTATTTTTTGATTGAGCCTGTGTACCACATGTGTGTCATACCCGTTGTTCCTAGCTATTTGTATGATCGTGTTCATTTCTTGTTCATAGTTTCTCTTACTGAGTGGGATTCTGTTTAATCTATGTAACATGTGTCTTAGTGCTGCAAATTTCTGGCTTTGGGGGTGGTTGGATGTGGAATGTATTATTGTGTCCGTGGCTGTTGGTTTTCTAAAGATGTTAAATGTATGTTTTCCATTTTCTTTTTTAATTGTAATGTCAAGAAAATTTATTTGATTTTCTTTTTCTTTTTCAAGTGTGAATTTTATGTTCTTATGTTCTTATGAGCTTTGTTTATTTCTGAATGGAGTTCATCTATTTTTTCACTTGGCTCGTCTACCAAACAAATAATGTCATCCACGTATCTGTACCAATATATGATTTTGAAACTTTCATTTGTGGTTATCTTATCAAATATCTGATTTTCAAGGTGACTGATGAAAATGTTTGCTAGTGTTCCTGATATTGGGGATCCCATGGGCAGTCCATCAGTTTGTAGATAATATTCTTCCTCAAACTGAAAGTAGTTTTGTTCAGTTGTCAGTCTGAGCATATCTGTTATTTCTTTTATTGTATCTGTGGTGAGGTTGCTGTGGGATGAGAGATTTTGTTCTATGATTTCTATTGTTTCTGTGATAGGGATGGAGGTATACATATTTTCTATATCGAATGAAATCAGTGATGCTGTGTGTGGTACCTGTATGTTCTGTATATTTTCTATTAGGTTTCCTGTGTTTATCACTGTTCTGTTGTTTTCTACTTTATAGTGTTTTGTAACTAACTTTTGGAGGTGTTTGGCTATGCGGTATGTTGGGGCTTTCTTGAAGTTGATAACAGGTCTCATTGGCATTCCGTCTTTATGTACTTTCGGTTGACTGCGGAGTGTTGGTGCTTGTGGGTTTTTCTGTGTTAAGTAGTATTTTTGTTTGTCTGTGAGTGTGTGTTCAATGTTTTTCAGTGTTCGTTTCACATTTGCCTGGAATCGTGTAGTTGGATCTGACTTCAGTTTTTGTATTGCGTTGGTGTTTATGTATTCCTTGGTTTTTGTGATGTATTGCTCTTTATCCATGAGTACTGTTACATTTCCCTTGTCTGCTCTTGTTATTAATACGTTGTTGTTTGTTAACTTTTGTTTTAACCTTTTCATAGTAGCTGCTTCTATTTGGTTGTTCTTATTGTGTGTCTGCTGTGTTTGTTTTATTATGCCTTTTATTTCTTCTTTTACTAGTTCTCTTGTCAGTCCTATGTTTATTTCACAATTATTTTGTTGTTCTTCACGTGTAAGGATGTGTTCGGTTTCTACTATGAGATTTTCTATGTATTGATTGTTCACCTTGCTATTGGTGCAGTGTTTCAAACCTTTTTCCAAGAGCATTTTTTTGTTTTCGTGTAGTTCTGTCTCTGTTAGGTTAACTAATCGTGGATGGAATGAGTGTTGGTGTTCATGTGGTTTCACATTTAAAATGTAAATGTATTTTTGCGTCTTTTTTACTGTCAGTTTCATTATCTTGTGTTTATGTTTGTTTTGTAAATGTTTCATTGCCATGTATGTGTTGTGCTCAGTTTTTTCTACTAGTGCCATGATAACTGCGGCGTTTCCTACGTTTTTTGCCAATTCTAGATGAGTTTCATAGAGCATCATGTTTAGGTGCTGTTTTTTCGAATAGAGCATCTTAATTTCATGTAGTAACCAAAATCGTTCTGCAAATGATTTCGACTTTTGTGCCACTGTAGAACTGTTTTTAACCTTTACATTAATGTAGCTTGGAATTAAATCGTTCTTTTTGCATGTTCTGTTGAATTTTATATGCTGTATCGTCTTATGGAGTCTATAGGCACATTGACAAAAATCTAAATAAAATAGCTAACATATGTACATATTACAGGCCACTGATGATGCCTTGCAGAAAATAAAGGCGAAACGCGTATGGCACTAAAATTGTGTTTTATTCAGTTGCTGTCAGACGGTCCATAAGTGAAAATCATCAACACACCGTAGTATTACGCGCAACTGAGGAGGACAGGACCAAAAAATTGAAGATATCTCAGATTGTTCTGTTTGCAAAGTCCTATCAGAAGTGATTTGCGTTACCTTTCTCCAGCTTTTGGTTGATGCGCTAGATTTGTAACTGCACCTGATGTCTGCACATAATATATTCATTATCCAACTGCTAGATAGGTCATCATCAACAGTGTTAAAATCCTTCATTCAGTGGAGACAATTAAGATTTAATCGAAATATGGGGGAACAGTCTGTTGATGGGGAACTGAATATAACTGCCTCTCCTCTTTGCTGACCAAATACTGCAGATGAAAGTTGTTTCTTCTGTAGACATCAAATCAGCTACCTACAGATCAAATGCCACCAGTATAGCATGCATTGTGAATGTTGGCAAAACTAGAATTGGGTTTAAAGCAATCAACTCTTCTTTACATTTTGTTCATCTTTACATATTCACTTTTTACCAAGGGTTGGTCATCTAGAAGTAATCTGGTAAGTGGATGCCCATTCTCAGAACATCATAGAGCTCTGTGACAAAGTGAATATTCGTTACCTAGTTTCAACATGTCTGCCAAAGTTTGTGTGTGTTGTGCACTAATCTCCTGTACTCATTTTCACTTTTCATGGTTAGCTATCAATCCACCACATTTGGTAGCTAATTATAATGTTGTATGCACCTCTAGCACAAGTAGTGTCATGTACTTCAAGAATTTTGTGCATATCCTGAGCAATATTAATGACATTACTTGATCCTGAGATTAAAATTGAAGAATTTGATGCAAACACTTAGTAGTATTGATGGAATTCCTTAACCTGAGATGGAAATTGAGTTGAAATTGTTTGCTATTCTGTGACCCTTAAATTGATTAACACTAGTTCAGTTAGTGTGTGTTTATAACAAAATTATTATTCCAGCTTTTATTATTATTGTATTTAATAATTTTATTGGAGGTTTAGTTAAACAGTTTGTGGTAATCTTTGATCAGTTATTCAGAATTGGTGTAGCGTATACATGTAGTATAGAATTTATGACAAAACTTGTAAACATATCTTTGGCAGTGACGCTGCTTATGATATATTGATTTTTAGGTTTTTAAATTACATTAATATTTGTTCCATAGATCATGAATATGACATTTCGCAATTATGTGGAACTTGTCAGTTTAACGTAAGTTCCTTTTACATGAAATAATCTTTTTTCATAACTGCTTCGTATCTAAAACTTCGTCTATTGAGTAGAAGGAGTTGTCATTCAGAAATTCCTTTAATTTGTTTAGCTATCTGTCAGACTTTTAATGCTATTTGGTAAATGATCAAAGATTCCTGTGGCAGCATAATTCACCTTTTTCTGAGCCGAAGTCAGATTTAACCCAAAACATTGAAAATAATCCTTTCTTCTAGTGTTATAATTATGCACTTTGCTATTATTTCTGAATTGTGATGGGTTATTAATAACAAATTTTGTAAGTGAATATATGCAATATATGTATTGTGAAGGTACTATGAATATCCAAAATTCTTCAAATAAATGTCTGCAAGGTGATCTTGGGTGGCTTCGAACTATTAGTCTGATGATATGCTTTTGTGCAATGAATACTTTTTTCTTAATGATGAAAATATATTGCCATATGAAAGCAGTGAATGAAAATAGGCATAGTAGGCTAATCTACTGATACATATATCACCAAAATTTGCAATAACCCTAATAGCATAAGCAGCCTAAGCTAAATGTTTCAGCAGATCGTCAATGTGTTCCTTCTAATTCAATTTCTCCACAACATACACACCCAGAAATTTTGTATACGCTGTACAGAAATGTATATACTGTGGTTTCTCAAAATGTAGTGAGAGTCCATTTGCAGAAAACCACTTAATAATTTTATGAAAGGCATTATTTACAATTTCCTCAGGTAATTCTTGTTTGTTGGGTGTGATTACTATACTTGTATCATCATCAAAAAGAACTAGCTTTGCATCTTCATGAATATAGAATGGCAAGTCATTAATATGTATTAAGGACAATAATAGATCCAAGAGTGAACCCTGTGGGACACCATTCTTGATACCTCCCCAGTTAGAGGACTCTGCTGATTTTTGCAGACTATCAGTACTGTTAATTTCAACCTTCTGCATTCTTCCAATTAAATATGAATTAAACCATGTGTGCTCTGTCCCTCTTGCACCACAATACTCGAGCTTTTATGAAAGAAATGTCTTTGAGAGATCAGAAAAAATCCCAGTAGGTGATCTTCCAAAATGTAGATATCACTAGTCTCTTTTTCACCTCTCTCACATCTCATCACTCCCTGTCAGACAGACATAGTTATAATTCTTAATGAAATATTTTACAATGTGTTCATTGAGCTGGAGCATTATCTGTATATCTCATCCGTCCAGGCATCAGCTGTAGGCTGTATCTGTAGGTTCTTTGAAACTCTAATATATCTTACTACTACTAAGTAAATAGAATGTCCTCGAAGATAATTACCTCAATAA
Source organism: Schistocerca americana (assembly GCF_021461395.2). Classification (NCBI taxonomy): domain Eukaryota; kingdom Metazoa; phylum Arthropoda; class Insecta; order Orthoptera; family Acrididae; genus Schistocerca; species Schistocerca americana. The sequence goes on from NC_060120.1 coordinate 572,694,826, forward strand.
ATGCTGGACAAATTCCAGCATCCAGTTACGGACAAGTTACTGGAATTAATAAACATGCACTGATTCAACCATTTATACCATACAAGCCCCTGCACATTTCATTAATACTTACCTCGCTTGCCCCCCCCCCCCCCCCCAGCCCCCCTCTCCTCCTCCCCATCACACACACACATATACGCGCGCGCGCGCACACACACACACATATGCAGTAATAGTAAAGAAGTACACACAATTCTATTGTCTGCACTTATTCCTGAGCATTAGCTAAAATTCTGACGCATGATTGCAATTTCATCTCTGTCTAATTGATGCAACCATATTTTATCATGTGTTAAAATCTTCAGTATTAGTTTTGGCCTCTTTGAATTAAAGTTTTAAATCACTTGCCTGTTTATATATTTCCAAATAGTGACTTTTTCGGTTCCAGAGTTGGATAATTTGATATACACTGATTGCGAACCTCCATCACATGAAGACTTTCTTGTACAATCTTGGATGGAACTGCTGATATAACCCCCCCCCCCCCCCCCCCCCCCTCCCTCCTTGGTCTCTTCCCCAAATTTCTTGTCTCTTTGAGTCTATATTTTCACATTTTTTAATGATTGATACAAACTTTTGTTTTTGCTTGTAGATGAAAGAGATGAGTTTGCTGTTGAACGTACTTCAAAAAGAGGTGAACAAACATATGGTAAGCTTACACTCCTTCTATGTGTTCTTTCAGTTAATAACTGTCTATTCATGAATTCGGCTAGGTTGCTTGAAATTTCTGTAACATTGGTTTTTCATTAAGTACAAAGTAATCTATATTGTTACATGCTATTCTGTTGTCAAATTTGATATACACTCCCAGGAATCATTCTTAGATATTCATTACTGATATTGTGATGTCGTCCCATTATTCTTTATATTTCGCAGGTTGGCCTTAGATTGAGAACTCCAGTTAGTAATAATTCATAAGTAGAACTCATATGTTGACTATTTTTTGAAGAAGCAACATTTCTTAATTTTCGCAACACATTTCTGTTTTACATATTTGTAATTTTCTTTAAGGGACTTGAGATAGTATATAATGTTTTCCCAATTTGCGTTCCAGGTATTTTATAGAAAAAATGCGCCTGTGTTGGATCACCTGTATCACGTAATATGCAAAATGTAATTATATTTTTTGTGGGTACGTGAGATTAGATTGGGTTTCAAACAGGCATGTAATAAATGGTCATAAATTGAAGTGTAGCCCTACTTTTGAGAGAGCTAAAATAAACAAACACACACACACACAAACACACACACACACACACACACACACACACACACAAAAGACTGTCAGAGTTTGAGTTGCAACAATTTTGGGAATGTGTAGAGTTTCCACTTCTGCAATTCAGCAAACCTGTTTTTGAGAAGTCAAATGATATGGGTTGTGTAAAGCTGCCTCAGTGTAGTCATATTAGTTAGTTAATGTTCCATGGATCGTTTTGCACTATAGATCATGATGATGTGGAATGAGTCATTTTACATTCACATCTCAAATTATTTTGTACGTATGGTTACATTCTGAACATTTCTAAGGTTGATAAGGTCTTCTCGGGTAGACAGCTGAGTCAGTGCGTCATTCTCCAGCAACGTTTCAGCAAGTTTGTTGCTTGACATATTCATTAAGAAACTTGCTGAAACGTTGGCCGGAGAATGAAGCAGTGACTCAGCTGTCAACCTGATAAGATTTTATCATCAAAATTCGCCGAGAAAGCCTGCATTCTCATATTTCTAAGGTTCCCCCTCTCCTCCCTGCCCCATCTCCCAGTAGCATAGTATAACCCACCATACCTGTACATACATATTTGGGTTAGAGTGAAAATTTCTGCTGATCATACACTCTTGCAGTGCATTGGGTGGGCCTGACTTTAAGATTAACAACATGGCACCAAATGTTTTCTGAAATATTTTGTTTCCAGAACAATTGTAGTGAACATACAACTTGCAAATATTAGAACTCAGTTATAAGAATACAAAATAAAAGGTTTCTTAAGTCCTGGTAATAACAATCAGTACAGCAGATTGTTGTCATTCAGATATGTATTTTGGTTGTTGACCCCCTTGCAGCTAAAATACAGGGTGATTCAAAAAGAATACCACAACTTTAAAAATGTGTATTTAATGAAAGAAACATAATATAACCTTCTGTTATACATCATTACAAAGAGTATTTAAAAAGGTATTTTTTCACTCAAAAACAAGTTCAGAGATGTTCAATATGGCCCCCTCCAGACACACGAGCAATATCAACCCGATACTCCAACTCGTTCCACACTCTCTGTAGCATATCAGGCGTAACAGTTTGGATAGCTGCTGTTATTTCTCGTTTCAAATCATCAATGGTGGCTGGGAGAGGTGGCCGAAACACCATATCCTTAACATACCCCCATAAGAAAAAATCGCAGGGGGTAAGATCAGGGCTTCTTGGAGGCCAGTGATGAAGTGCTCTGTCACGGGCTGCCTGGCGGCCGATCCATCGCCTCGGGTAGTTGACGTTCAGGTTTCATAACTAACCTTTTTCGTAGGACTCTCCATACAGTTGATTGTGGAATTTGCAGCTCTCTGCTAGCTCTGCGAGTCGATTTTCCTGGGCTGCGAACAAATGCTTGCTGGATGCGTGCTACATTTTCATCACTCGTTCTCGGCCGTCCACAACTTTTCCCTTTGCACAAACACCCATTCTCTGTAAACTGTTTATACCAACGTTTAATACACCACCTATCAGGAGGTTTAACACCATACTTCGTTCGAAATGCACGCTGAACAACTGTCGTCGATTCACTTCTGCCGTACTCAATAACACAAAAAGCTTTCTGTTGAGCGGTCGCCATCTTAGCATCAACTGACGCTGACGCCTAGTCAACAGCGCCTCAAACGAACAAATGTACAACTAAATGAAACTTTATAGCTCCCTTAATTCGCCGACAGATAGTGCTTAGCTCTGCCTTTTGTCGTTGCAGAGTTTTAAATTCCTAAAGTTGTGGTATTCTTTTTGAATCACCCTGTATTTCTTCTTATGGTTTCCTTCACTGCTCCGTGTCCCCATATCACAACAGTATTTCCTAACCCCCTACCCTGCTGTTCCTCACTTACAGAACTGGTTAATGAAAAACTTTTATAAACATTATTATTTAAAATATTAAGTCATAACAGGTAATAACGTTGTTGATGTGTAAATGCCCTAGTTTGAAGATTTTGCAAAAGCCCTGAAATCCCTCAATGTTAAGATGATGATAATGAAATATGTTTTTGAGTTTATAATGTGTTTTTGCTGTAACTTTTGTGTAGTTCATTTTGCCTTGACATTTCCTGTTTTTATTGCAATATTACCTTTTTCACAGGTTCTGTTTCATTATTTGATACAGAAACATTCTCTGAGACAGAGAAAGTGCAGCTGCATTGTGTAAAAGTGTTGTCATCTTATTGCTGTTACCCTGGTAAGTTGTTGCAAACCAACAGAATCTGAATTAGGAAGATGGTGCTTCTGTTTTGTATTTTGTAGATTCTTCATATCTTTCTGCTTTCATATCCTGACCACGATAGCGTCCTGATAATATTTTTGTTGCATGTATATTAACATTTATGTACTAAGAAAACATTAACTACCCTCAGTGAGGGAAAAAATGAAAATAAATGATCATAATGTACACTCATTAAGCATAAAAATGTGGTAAATTATAACAAGATAAAATTCAGTATTCACGCAATTCAAAGGAATAACAGAATCACTATATCATAAAGAAAGCTAAATTAGACCTTTTTTTTAAGCATAAAATTCTACTGTGGAAGAAACAAAAATAAAGACTCTTTTAACTTTTTCCTAGATTTCAAAGACTACTTTTGTCACTGTTAAGTTTATTTGCAAAATAGAAATAGTCCTGAACATTGTCTGGTGGCACATTTTTCTTCCTCTCGCATCATCTGTGGTCACTCTTTCCATTTTTAAATACTATTATTCTTTCAATATTTCAGTGGGTTTCCTACAATCTTTAAAGCAGTCACACACAAGGAGTTGCATACTATGAAGGAAATGACCATTTCCGCAGTCTGTCAGTCACCACTGCACAGCAGGATACCTCATAAAGTTGCTTGGTATTAAAATGAAATACATTAAAGTCAAGTCAAGTTGTCTGGCATGATTGTCTGGGAGATCCCAAAGGGCATGTTCAGCTGCCTGATTGGAAAGGTTTTTCCTATACTTTACGCCCACAGTCAGCTTTCCTTCACAAAGTTTCTGAGTTGTCTGTTAAGTGTACCTGGTGGGAAGAGGGTTAAACCCGGTGCTAGTGTATAGCCTAGTCATCTCGAATAGCACCAAGGGGGCCACTGAGCTTAACAACCCCATCCGACGGATGGATCCACGTCAACAGTGTTGCAAGCACTCACTTCTTGAGCCATTGCAGAGAAATTTTAAATTTAATCCAGGACATCGCTACAGCAACTGCTGATCAGAAACTGTAAGCCACCTCCCATCCTCTCCTTTGCTGTAATAACAAAGGGAAAGCTGTCAACAGCACTTGACATTTCTGTGCATTAACCCATACAAGTACTGGCCACACCTGAAACACAAACTTCCGTGCTCTGATGATGAGGACTGGTGTATTAAACAAGACAAAGCCATTGGCTGTGAAGTACTTTTATGTGCATAGAAACTGCTAACTGTGCACATATGGGTATGATGTATTTATTGTTGAAAGTGGCCTGCTGAGGTCATTCAGCCATCCCTTATGTCACTGTGAAGTCACCTCTCCTTGACAGTAAACTCTGTAATGTTAATTTTTCCCCTTTTTTGGTAAATTTTGGTTTCTTACAAGGGTGATATATCAAATGTAATTATTATTCTAGATCCATAGTGTCACAATAACGTATTGAGGAAATGTTTCACTCAAACAGTTTTCTAGAAAATGGGTCATTCAACCCAGAAAAACTTGGTCTGGAAGCAGCAGTTAAAAAAAAAATAATAAAAAATATAATTATAATTCCTCGATACAAATGAAATGACCAAACATTGTAGTCCTATTATCTTTTGTGCTGCTCAAATTCAATCTTCTTCTTCTCAGGGGTTATATTTAATTACTTTGTAGCTCTGTTATTTACTATTCACTTTTCTACAGATCCTCAAGAAGTGTTAATGTGTTCTTACCAACTTTTACTACTAGTTCTTGCAGGACTTTCATTTATTTCCATCATTAAATGTGATGCCACCATCAGCTACTCTAAAGCTGAGACTTTTGTATCAAACAAATATGTTTTCATAAGCTGTGACCAAATAACATGTTCACTATATGTTTTACAACAGCTCTGAATTTGCCAAATTACCTCCAAAGCAGCATCAGACAAAGTGTTTTTTTGGAGAGTAAGTGTGTTGCCCATAGAGCTCCTCTCATTGTTTCCAGATTATTTTTGTTGTTTCATATAGCTTGGTCATAGTTCTGATAGAATGAACTTTTTTCCACTATGGAAAAACAGGTACATATTATTAAATTTCATGGATAAAAAATCTACTCACCAAGTGGCGGCAGAACACATACATAAAAGATGCTTGTGATTGGCAAGCTTTCGGAGCCAGTGGCTCCTTTTACAGGCAGAAGGGTTGAAGAGGAAGGAAGAAGGGTGAAGGAAAAGGACTGGAGAGGTCTAGTAAAAGGGGCAGATTTTGGGGAAGTCACCCAGAACCACAGGTCAGGGGAGATTTACCGTATGAGATGAGAAGGAAAGATTGTTAGGGATTGCATCGGATGAGATTTGAAAACCTGCGAGCTTAAAGGTTGAAGACAGGGTAATATGAAAGACAGAGATTATTACTAAAACACTCAGTTTTATCAATAATTGACTGTTTTCATTTTCAGGTAAGTATTATGCATGATACAATGCTGTTATGAAATGACAGAACATTGAAAATCACAATTGTTCACTCAGAACTCACCAAATGAACCTCAAAAGAAAAGCCCTGCTAAACAACAGCCTTCTAAATTTTGTGGTACTTAAGATAAATAACTTTGGTCCAGTAAATATCTCTTTCCACTTCAAAACAACCCTTTGCGGCATGAAACTTACTGGCAGATTAAAACTGTGTGCCCGACCAAGACTCGAACTCGGGACCTTTGCCTTTCGCGGGCAAGTGCTCTGCCATCTGAGCTACCGAAGCACGACCCACGCCCAGTCCTCACAGCTTTTCTCCTACCTTCCAAACTTTAAAGAAGCTCTCCTGCGAACCTTGCAGAACTAGCACTCCTGAAAGAAAGGATACTGCAGAGACATGGCTTAGCCACAGCCTGGGGGATGTTTCCAGAATGAGATTTTCACTCTGCAGCGGAGTGTGCGCTGATATGAAACTTCCTGGCAGATTAAAACTGTGTGCCCGACCGAGACTCGAACTCGGGACCTGCATTTCGCGGGCAAGTGGTCTACCATCTGAGCTACTGAAGCACGACTCATGCCCGTTCCTCACAGCGTTACTTCTGCCAGTACCTCGTCTCCTACCCTTCAAACTTTACGGAAGCTCTCCTGCGAACCTTGCAGAACTATCTCTCCTGAAAGAAAGGATAATGCAGAGACATGGCTTAGCCACAGCCTGGGGGATGTTTCCAGAATGAGATACTGGCAGAAGTAAAGCTGTGAGGAACGGGCGTGAGTCATGCTTGGGTAGCTCAGTGGGTAAAGCACTCACCCACGAAAGGCAAAAGTCCCGAGTTCGAGTCTCGGTCTGGCACACAGTTTTAATCTGCCAGGAAGTTTCATATCAGCGCACAGTCCGCTGCAGAGTGAAAATCTCATTCTGAACCCTTTGCGGCATATTCATAAAAAAAATTAAGTAACACACTGCTGATTTACCAAAGCTAATGAATGATACGTCAAAGAGCATATTCTGAGTTTTAATTTGACACCAAAAACAAAAGAAAGAAATAAAGTTTTTACACTCTTTGTAAAGTGAATTAATGTTTTTTGTGACACATTGAGAATCTGCATATTACGTTATGAGCTCTGATTGGAGGAACCACATAAAATGTCAATTAATGAGTAATTTTGATCGACTTTTGAATTGGGCTAATGTGCCACATACCATTCATGCAATGTTGGGTGGTTGTCTGTTACCTTTTTTCTATGTTGTAGTATGATGATTATTGTTAACAAGCTCTCTCTCTTTTCCACATTTTGTCATTTGTGTCTGATATTTTCTGTCTGTGTATGTGTGTTTCTTCCTAATTTTATTTCCACTTTACTGAGAAATTATGTGACTGCATTTTACAGGTGGAACGATTCTCTCAGAGTGTCAAGATAATTGTCTTTCAAAACTGCTCAGTTTATTTGTATCAGGTATTGGTGTAAATACTGCTGCCACATTTTACATGGTGAGTTTCATTAGTTAAGAGTTGATTTTATCATGACAGGTACACTACCAATTAATAAAGCTCAACCATTATGTCTTCCACTGAAACAAAGTGTGTAGTGGGAATCTACTTGAAACCTAACTGCAACAAAGGAATGAAAGTATGTCTTCCCATAAAACAAGTTTTAGCACATTCGTCACTGTCTGTGCCAGTTACCTGGCAGAATTATTCTTATGATTGTGAACTCTTAACACATTGGTATAAATTAGCTTGAAGTTTAGAAAGAGATGAGAACTTTATTTTCTATTGAAGCTGTAAAAAAAATTATACTATTGTGTACTTCCATAAATGGAAATTATGTAGGGCAGTAGCATATATTTATCATCTGTCAGATAACTAGTACAGATTTTGGTAATTACTGGTTGCATTTTGTGTTACGTTCCATCTTCATGTCTAAATAGAAAAATAAAAATTAAAATAGCATGGAATCCATATTAAAACTCCATTTGTGGTTGGAATTATGATATGGTGTATATCTTAAACCTCTACCATGTGCTTTTGTAAGTTTCAGTGTAGATTTAAATGCTGTCTTAATTTTATTGTTGCGTACACAGTATGGCGACTTGTCTGAAAAACAGGGAATTCTCAGTGAAATTTAATGTACTGGGAAAGTCAGTCAGTTCTGAAAGATTCGATGAACTGACACTGATGGTAGTTGAAATGTTCCTTGGTGGAAATAAACATGCGGAATCATTTTGTTACAAATCACACCTAGATTCTATCTATCTTGGAAAAAAAAAGCAAATGCATAGTTGTGAATAGAAAGTTGAAGAAGTGCACTGAAAAGTTTTAATCCCCATTGCATCCCCCTCCTTCCCCTCTCTCGGTGTTCTGATTTATATCGACCTGGCTATCCATTTGGTTCCCTGTACTGCTTGCTATTTTGTTCCTTCTGCCTGTTCTTTCATCCTTTTTGGTGCTTAGGTCCTCTCTTGAGGTTTGACCTCCACTTCTATATTTTCTGTTTTTAGTGTGAGCCATCTAGGGAACTCCTCCCTCTGTAGCATCTAGGCTGTGGATTCCTCTCTCCCCTTCCTCCCCCTTTACCTTCCCCGCTGTAGCCCCCTTTCATCCTGTTAGATCACCAGCACGTGTAGCCAGCTCGTGTGATGGGGCTATTACGTACCCATATGGCTGAATCTCTTGACAACACAGGAATCACACTTCTGGCACCTGAGCTGTTCCCTCCCCATGTATGCCAAGGAGTGGGTGCTTGCCTTCTTGGAGCATTGGAACTCCCGGCAATGGCCACCGTGCCAGAGGGCTGCATAGCACCCATGGGGAGAGCCCCTGGTCGGAGTGGGTAGTATCAGGGCAGATGCTTGGCTTGGTGCATGAAGCATATCAAACCGCAAAAATCTGGCCGTTCTCAAATGGCCATCTCTTCAGAGTCATTGAATGCTGCTTCATATGACGCGGCAACCTTCCCTTCCCTAGCTACACCCTGGGAGGAGGGCCAGGCTTGCTGTCTTTGGATGAAACACTTTCCTCTTTACCTGTCTGTACTAGGACAGACAGGGATACATTCACCACCACAAAGCCATTGTTTTTTGTGCAGAATACTGAGGACAAGTTTGGTGATGTGGAGTCTCTTACTTAATGAGATGCGGTCAGGCTCCCTCTTGATCAAAGATTCTTCTGCCAACCAATGCATAGCTCTTCATCCCTGTGATTGTCTTGGTAATGTCCCTGTGTCTATTACTCCTCATCAATCTCTGAATATGGTCCAGGGAGTGGTTTTTCAGAGGGACCTCATTCTGCAAACTGATGATAAACTCTGGGCTAATCTGGAGTGACCCGGGATTCATTTTGTTTGACGTGTACAGAAGGGTTGCAAAGACAATTGCACCAATACTGGCACCTTCATTCTGGCTTTCGAGGAGGATATACTCCTCCCAGTGAGGGTCAAGATTATGTGCGATGTGTAGCTGTACGTCCCACCACCCACTAGGTACTTTCAGTGCTTGTGTTTAGAGCATATGTCTTCCCGCTGTACGGCGGACCCTGTGTGTAGTGACCGGACACCCCCACCCCTATCCAAGAAAGCCCCTGTGTTCTGCCACCTGTGTGTGCCAATTGTCATGACCGCCACTCCCGTCACTTGCCAGACTGCCCGGCTTACAAGAAAGAAAAGAAGATCCAAGACTACAAGTGCTTGTATTGTCTATCTTAGGCTGAGATTCACCTAAAGTATGAGAGACTCATCCAGTGTCACTGTCTTTAACTTTTACCTCTGTTACATAGTTTTCCCCTCCTACCTCTTCCTAATCCCAGCCCTGTCCCCTCTCCCTCCCCCTCTCCTGCAGTTGCCATGACCTTCCGTCCGGGAGCCGCTCCCTCTCCCTGGCTGAAGAAGTGCTCCCCTTCTTGAGCACCTGCCACCTGCCAGTGATCGGGCTCCCTCCCGGGCGCCCTCTCCCCAGTGTCTCCTAGGCTGGAAGACTCCTGCCACCACTTGGCCACGAGACTCACCATCTGTGTGCCCCAAGGTCTCCCACACTATTTTGGTTCCAGATCTTACAGATGCCTGTACTCCCTCTGTGCCCTGCAAAACTTTAAGGCATTGATCAATGTGTTGTCGCTTCAGTGAATCCATCTGAAAGAGGGGGAGAAGAAACGTAAGTCCCTAGACAGGTCACCCCGGTGCCACCAGAGATGGCCATCTTTCCCCTTGCAACCTGAGTCTGAGTGTTAATAAACATTTCAAATTTCCTACCTCTTAATATTTCAAGACATAACAGGTTTTTATGTACCATATTTATTTTAAAAATGTGAGGCCTATGTCTGTCTGAATGTTTATCACAGTTTATGTAAAAATTTGAACTAAATTAGCCAAGAACTTTTCATGATTTTTGGTAATAATGTTAACCTTCAGTTTCTCTTTATATAGTAGTATAGATAATTGCAGCATAAAGTGAATAAAGGAGGCTCAGTGTGGTATAATATTTGAGTAAATGGGTATGATAGTATAAAGTGAGTAATTCGTCTCTGTTCTATCGTTTGTGTATTAAGTAAATGTGATTGTGATTTTCAGTTGGTCTATTGACTTACTTATACATGTATATACTAATGTATACTTATTAAGCACCAAAGTGAATTGTTTACAGTATGTACAAATGATTTCAGGCTGTTGTAATTATGCAGAAAGTTCTGGAGATGGATTCAGTGAGGCGACAACACATTGATCAATGCCTTAAAGTTTTGCAGGGCATGTGCAGAAGCTTTCACCTTGATTATGAAGCTGCAGCCTTCATAATGAAACTATTACAAGGTACGGTATGTAAAATTAACTAAAACTGTATGATTATGAATGAAAATATTTTTTGTAGTTTACTTTGTTTGAGTTGGATTTTGATAAAATCATTTTTTTTACCTCTTGCTTCCTGAGATTATATTTGCAGCTGACATGTTAAGGAAACTGATACACTTACAAAATTGTTGGGATGGATGAAAAGCTGATGATAAAATGTGCAATTTTCATGTGTTAGGCACTTTTTCAATTTATTTATTCTTCTCGACAGAGTAATACTCTTAGATTATTGTATTCTTACATTAGCAAAGTCTTTATAAACTGTCCAGTAACAGTATTAAGTGTAACTTGCATTCCCTAGGCCAAATAGTTTTTATTAGATAAAACATCATCCAGTTCTGTACAACTACCATAAAAGTAAAGGAACAAAGTGCCAGTGCAGTAAACCTGAACCAAACATTTTTTAGTTTTTCCAAGAATCTTAGTCTACTGCCATGGAGCCATGTGAATTCCCAATCCTTAAAAGGATCCTTTCACGAAAATCATCACATCATACCTACAATGAGGTGACAAAAGTGATGGGATAGTGCTTTACGTGTATACTGATGGCAGTAGTAAGGGGTACACAAGGTAGAAAGGGCAGTGCATTGGCGGAGCTGCCATTTGTACTGAGGTGATGGGTCATTCCATTTCGGAAATCATTGGGGAATTCAAAATTCTGAGATCCACAGTGTCAAGAGTACGCTGAGAATACCAAATTTCATTCATTACCTCTCACCAAAGACTACGCAATGGCTGACGGCTTTCAGTTAAAGACTGAGAGGAGCAACATTTGCGTAGAATTGTCAGTGCTAACAGACAAGCACCAGTGTGTTAAATAACCCCAGAAGTCAATGTGGGATGTACGACAAATTTATCCATTAGGGCAGTGTGGTTGAATTTGGTGTTAATGGGCTATGACAGCTGACAACCAATATGAGTGCCTTCGTTAACTGCACAACATTGTGTGCAGTGCCTCTCCTGGGCTCATGATTATATCAGTTGGACCCTAGATGATTAGAAAACAGTGGCCTGTTCATGAGTCCCAATTTCAGTTGGTCAGAGCTGATGGTAGAGTTCAAACATGGCACAGACCCAACAAAGCTATGGATACAGATTGACAACAAGGCACTGTGCAAGCTGGTTGTTTCTCAATAATGGTGTGGACTGTGTTTACACAGAATGGACTGGGTCCTCTGGTGCAACTGAACACGTTCTAGACCATTTGCAGCCATTCATGGATGTCATGTTCTCAAATGTCATGTCACTGTTCTGCAGTTGTTCACAAATTGTTTGAAGAACATGCTGGACAATTAAAGGTCAGTTCATGTACGAAATCCTGCACCAGAAACACTTTCACACTTATGGACAGCTACAGAGGCAGTTTGGCTCATTATTTTGGCAGGGGACTTCCAATGACTTGTTGGGTACATGACACTTCAAAGACTTATGCAGTTCTGTTAATTAATTTTTAGTGTATTAGTATGGCTGTATTTGCATTAACTTGAAAAAGATAATGTGTGTAGAACCAAAACCTATTGGCATAAAGATGAACCTGAAAATTATGAAAAAGTTGTGTATGCCACAAGTACTTATTCATATAACAACAACAGTTCAATAGGTAAGTAAAATGTTATTGAAGCTTATGTTCACTCTTTGTGTTCAACAGCCGGACCAAAAGATAGTGGTTTTCTTGTAAACAGAAAATTGGATGACCAAATTAGGACTTAGCTTTTATGGAGACAGCTACTGCACAAGTAATGTAAATTTAAATAGTAGACCCTCACATAAGCAGTCATATTTTTTATTGTAATTTTGTGAGAAGTAGCGGTTTGAATTGCATTCTGTATTCTTTGAAATGATAAACACTACATTCGAGTGGAAGGCAGCAGGAGAAAATAGTGTTTTCTGTATGAGTGAGTGGTGTATGGATTTTTCAGTTTGCAGTAGGTTTTCAATATGATATTGAAAAATGTGAACTTATTTACTTTCCAGGATTGCTCAGATTTGTACAAGACATTGGAGAATCAAGAGACAAAGAAAACACTGTGGCACTTTTGAGAGGACTACAGCTTGTAGTGTGTAAGAAGCAGTATGGTGCAAAAGTTGTGGCTCAATACATACGTTGCTTAGGAGAACTAGCAAAGGTAATGTTGGCACTCATTTACACTGTAAGACTATTGCTCAGCATGAAAATATGTAGTCATTGATAAAAAGTGTTGCAGGTGGGTTGTTGAATATGATGATAAGAAACGTAAACATTAGATATTATTAGGGTTAGTTTACATGGAGAGTGACATAACTTCTGGGTGTCAAGCCATTCGAACAGTTGTAACATCATCACAAAAATCAACATGTAGAAAGTATTTTTCCACTGTCCTCTTTGTCAGACCTCCAGAAGAGTTAGGCCACTTAATATCTCTCATATTCTGTTGATACCTGTGCAGCTATTATGCTGACTAGGGCATCAAAGGTCTGGCATCGACTCTAATCCAAATTGAATGCTTCACTACAGCCTGTAGCTAGTCCGTTTTTACCCTCAGGGTGGCCTTTCTGTAATTAAATGTCTTAGGTTTAGAATTGCACAATTAAAAATCTACAATTTCCACATTTTTAATGAGATCTGAAATTTAATTGCACCAGAAGGTCTATGCTTTTTTTCTGAGAAGTTTGATATGTTTCACTCAGTTGTTAGTTGTGTATTTCACTTGCAATTAATGCAAACACAGTTAGCGAGATTGTACAATTAATAGTGCCTAAAATTTGTTACACACACATGAAGTGGCAGATGAATTCTTACAGAAAATTAACTCCCTTTCTTCCCTTATTCTCATAAATTTCAGTTATGGCCAATTTTAAGTATTAATATATTGTTGTTGTTGTTGTTGTTGTTGTTGTTGTGGTCTTCAGTCCTGAGACTGGTTTGATGCAGCTCTCCATGCTACTCTATCCTGTGCAAGCTGCATCATCTCCCAGTACCTACTGCAACCTACATTCTTTTGAATCTGCTTAGTGTATTCATCTCTTGGTCCCCCTCTACGATTTTTACCCTCCACGCTGCCCTCCAATACTAAATTGGTGATCCCTTGATGCCTCAGAACATGTCCTACCAACCGATCCCTTCTTCTAGTCAAGTTGTGCCATAAACTTCTCTTCTCCCCAATCCTATTCAATACTTCCTCATTAGTTATGTGATCTACCCATCTAATCTTCAGCATTCTTCTGTAGCACCACATTTCGAAAGCTTCTATTCTCTTGTCCAAACTATTTCTCGTCCATGTTTCACTTCCGTACATGGCTACACTCCATACAAATACTTTCAGAAATGGCTTCCTGACACTTAAATCTATACTCGATGTTAACAAATTTCTCTTCTTCAGAAACGCTTTCCTTGCCATTGCCAGTCTACATTTTATATCCTCTCTACTTTGACCATCATCAGTTATTTTGCTCCCCAAATTGCAAAACTCCTTTACTACTTTAAGTGTGTCATTTCCTAATCTAATTCCCTCAGCATCACCTGACTTAATTTGACTACATTCCATTATACTCATTTTGCTTTTGTTGATGTTCATCTTATATCCTCCTTTCAAGACACTGTCCATTCCATTCAACTGCTCTTCCAAGTCCTTTGCTGACTCCGACAGAATTACAATGTCGTCGGCGAACCTCAAAGTTTTTATTTCTTCTCCATGGATTTTAATACCTACTCCGAATTTTTCTTTTGTTTCCTTTACTGCTTGCTCAATATACAGATTGAATAACATCGGGGAGAGGCTCCAACCCTGTCTTACTCCCTTCCCAACCACTGCTTCCCTTTCATGTCCCTCGACTCTTATAAACTGCCATCTGGTTTCTGTACAAATTTTATTTTACCCCTGCCACCTTTAGAATTTGAAAGAGAGTATTCCAGTCAACATTGTCAAAAGCTTTCTCTAAGTCTACAAATGATAGAAACGTAGGTTTGCCTTTCCTTGATCTTTCTTCTAAGATAAGTCGTAGGGTCAGTATTGCCTCACGTGTTCCAATATTTCTACGGAATCCAAACTGATCTTCCCCGAGGTTGGCTTCTACTAGTTTTTCCTTTGTCTGTAATGAATTCGTGTTAGTATTTTGCAGCTGTGGCTTATTAAACTGATTGTTCGGTAATTTTCACATCTGTCAACACCTGGTTTCTTTGGGATTGGAATTATTATATTCTTCTTGAAGTCTGATGGTATTTCGCCTGTTTCATACATCTTGCTTACCAGATGGTAGAGTTTTGTCAGGACTGGCTCTCCCAAGGCCGTCAGGAGTTCCAATGGAATGTTGTCTACTCCGGGGGCCTTGTTTCGACTCAGGTCTTTCAGTGCTCTGTCAAACTCTTCACGCAGTATCGTATCTCCCATTTCATCTTCATCTACATCCTCTTCCATTTCCATAATATTGTCCTCAAGTACATCGCCCTTGTATAGACCCTCTATATACTCATTCCACCTTTCTGCTTTCCCTTCTTTGCTTAGAACTGGGTTTCCATCTGAGCTCTTGATATTCATACAAGTGGTTCTCTTATCTCCAGAGGTCTCTTTAATTTTCCTGTAGGCAGTATCTATCTTACCCCTAGTGAGATAAGCCTCTACATGAGGGCTTAACAACTGGCCGGTTTTGAGCGCGAGCACTCGCGTCTGCTCAGGCACGTGCTCGCGAACAGGCGCAAGGTCGCGGAGTGGGGAGGGAGGGGAAATGCGCGCGCACGTATGAATGTGATCTCGCGTTCTTAGCAGATTTAACTAGCCATCTGAATGCTTTGAACATTTTACTACAAGGTAAAGATCTGCTAATTACTCATTTCATAGATCGAATACGAGCTTTTAAAATGAAATTGACACTTTGGGTGAGTCAGCTGGAAACAGGAAACCTAGTTCATTTTCCTAAATTATCATCCATGCAAGATGTTCACAAAGACTGTGAACGTTATTCACATAGTTTAGTTGATCAGCGCTTTCGAGATCTGACAGCACTAGACAGTGATTTTGATCTGTTCTCTCCATATTCAGCGAATATTTAAGAGATTCGTCCTGAGCTGCAGCAAGAAATTATTGACCTGCAGTGTGACTGAGAATACAGAGACAAATTTCAGAACAAGAAAAACATTTTGGAATTCTACAGACACTTCCCTCAGGATAGATTTCCTCGTTTGCACAAACTGGCGGCTACAATAATATCAATGTTCGGTTCCACGTATGTTTGTGAACAACTGTTTTCTGCAATGAAATGTAACAAGACGTGCCTGAGAAACGCATTGTCTGATCCAAATTTAAACTGCACGGTGTGCCTAAAATGCACAAGAACAATTACTCCGAACATAGACGCAATTGTAAGGGCAAAAAGTACAAGATAACCGAGAGTCCCACACTTCAGTGACACCTTTTATTGTGTAACAGTTCACAAATTAATGCGAATGTAGAGGCATACACTAAGCTAATAAGATTATGTGGCATGTGTACATTCTCCTTTATTTGTTTCATTTGTCGCAGTAATAATTCGTGAGTGATATCCCTGCAGGTGGCCGCGGATTTACATTGACTGGCGGCAGTTGTTGTGTGCCCCACGTGACTTTCCCCACTCTCCGCTCTGGTCCGGTAGTGGGGGTAGCGTGCTCGCGCTGCTCCGTGCTCGCGCCTCGCTGCTCACAGCTTGCTCCGCGAGCACGTATGTTGTGAAGCCCTGCTCTACATCCTAACATTTGTCCTCTAGCCATCCCTTCTTAGCCATTTTGCACTTCCTGTTGATCTCATTTTTGAGACGTTTGTATTCCTTTTTGCCTGCTTCATTTACTGCATTTTTATATTTTCTCCTTTCATCAATTAAATTCAATATTTCTTCTGTTACCCAAGGATTTCTACTAGCCCTTGTCTTTTTACCTACTTGATCCTCTGCTGCCTTCACTACTTCATCCCTCAAAGCTACCCATTCTTCTTCTACTGTATTTCTTTCCCCCATTCCTGTCAATTGTTCCCTTATGCTCTCCCTGAAACTCTGTACAACCTCTGGTTCTTTCAATTTATCCAGGTCCTATCTCCTTAAATTCCCACCTTTTTGCAGTTTCTTCAGTTTTAATCTACAGGTCATAACCAATAGATTGTGGTCAGAGTCCACATCTGCCCCTGGAAATGTCTTACAATTTAAAATCTGGTTCCTAAATCTCTGTCTTACCATTATATAATCTATCTGATACCTTTTAGTACCTCCAGGGTTCTTCCATGTATACAACCTTCTTTCATGATTCTTAAACCAAGTGTTAGCTTTGATTAAGTTGTGCTCTGTGCAAAATTCTACCAGGCGGCTTCCTCTTTCATTTCTTAGCCCCAATCCATATTCACTTACTACGTTTCCTTCTCTCCGTCTTCCTACTACCGAATTCCAGTCACCCATGACTATTAAATTTTCGTCTCCCTTCACTATCTGTATAATTTCTTTTATTTCATCATACATTTTATCAATTTCTTCGTCATCTACAGAACTAGTTGGCATATAAACTTGTACTACTGTAGTAGGTGTGGGCTTCGTATCAATCTTGGCCACAATAATGCGTTCACTATGCTGTTTGTAGTAGCTTACACACATTCCAATTTTCCTATTCATTATTAAACCTACTCCTGCATTACCTCTTTTTGATTTTGTGTTTATAACCATGTAGTCACCTGACCAGAAGTCTTGTTCCTGCTGCCACCGAACTTCACTAATTCCCACTATATTTAACTTTAACCTATCCATTTCCCTTTTTAAATTTTCTAGCCTACCTACCCGATTAAGGGATCTGACATTCCACACTCCGATCCGTAGAACGCCGGTTTTCTTTCTCCTGATAACGACATCCTCTTGAGTAGTCCCCGCCCGGAGATCCGAATGGGGGACTATTTTACCTCCAGAATATTTTACCCAAGTGGACGCCATCATCATTTAATCATACAGTACAGTTGCATGCCCTCGGGAAAAATTACGGCCGTAGTTTCCCTTTGCTTTCAGCCGTTCGCAGTACCAGCACAGCAAGGCCGTTTTGGTTATTGTTACAAGGTCAGATCAGTCAATCTTCCAGACTGTTGCCCTTGCAACTACTGAAAAGGCTGCTGCCCCTCTTCAGGAACCATACGTTTGTCTGGCCTCTCAACAGATACCCCTCCGTTGTGGTTGTACCTACGGTACGGCTATCTGTATCGCTGAGGCACGCAAGCCTCCCCACCAACGGCAAGGTCCATGGTTCATGGGGGGATTATATTAATTAGTGTATTAATTAGTGTGAAATAGCCAAATACCTCTTATAAAGTAAGTATTATAATCTTGGTGTTTGGTAAGAAAGACTATTTCCTAGCACATGCTGTATTTTGTGTATCAGTCTTGTTTGGTTTTGCTTATAATTATCTTTCACTAGTGAAATATGAGATTACTTAGCAAAGTGGCTACTTCATTCGTGTGTTGTAGTTGGGTTGTTGAAGTTGGGTAGATAAACAATCTGCTCACCAAGTGGCAGGAGGAGAACGCACATATAAAGGTATTTAAATTTACAAGCTTTCGGAGCCAGTCTTCTCATCCCGTCTGGTAAGTCTCCCCTGATCTGAGGTTCTGTCATCTTCTCCGAACTCTCCCCATTTTCTGAACCTCACCAGTCCATTACCTTCACCTCTCTCCCCTCTCATTCAACCCTTCTGCCAGAAGAAGGAGCCACTGGCTGCAAAAGCTTGCATATTTAAATACCTTATATTGTGTGTCCTCCTGCCACCACTATTTATCCAGTTTCATTATATTTTCAAAAATTTATTATTTTCATTCATTTGTGTGTTGGAGATAGAAATAGGATATTGAACTGTTCAGTGCTTAATACTCTTTAAAATGTTATATTGTGCTGCCCTGCATCTCTTATGGTTGCTTTTTCATACATCCATACATAAATGTTTTGTGCTCCTTAAATCCCATCACGAGATAGTTCCTTCAGGGATGTGGAATGGGGTGTATGTTATTCGTTAACTGAACTATTCTGATATCACAAAGTACTGGTGACCTCATGTTATTAATGTTCATGTAAGACAGGAGCACATGTAACCCCGTTTGGCACGCTTAGTGGCACTCACGTAGGGCTGGCAGCAGGTACAGATCAGTGACATGCCACAATATGCCCATCTTAAATGTCCATTACGAAAGTAATGTAACTTAGTGCATTACATGGAGCAATAATGAATTTTATGAATACGTGGTGTCTGTTATTTTGGACACGTCTGAAAGAACAGACAGCACCTGGAATCCACAGCTTTTATAAATATTATGTAATCAAAGGAGGAGGAAGGAGAAAGGGAAGGAACTACTGATGTCAGCTGCATGGATGGTACTGCCATTAGGTGACACCGGTGTCAGTGGGGGTCGGCTGGGTGGCTTGCTGAAGTAGTCCACGCAGTTGCTATAAACACTGTGTCTGGATTGCACAGTGGTTGATGCAACTGCTTAGTAAGCAGGAGATCCTGGGTTCAAATCCCAGTCCAGTACACATTTTCACTTAATATCAACGGATTCTGCGTAAAGTTCTGAAGCAGCTGATATCAGTATTTTTCTTTTCTTTCTCCCCGCTCCACCTTCAGTTACGTAATAATAATGAATTTTCTAGTAGGAACTCTTGATTGACAAAGCCAGATACTAAATCTGTATGCTTTTGTTTTTGGTTCCCGGTTCGAATTCCTCATTTCTTATAACATCATTTGCATCCTCAAATATTTAATTAAGGCAGCAATACGCATACTCGCCAAGAAACATTATTCCATATTTATACCATTATCTGAAAACTCTCATTTCATTTACACAACTTTTTTGTTGTGTATCAGAAATGAGTTCATGACAGCTCCATCAGGTGCTTGAAGCCAAAAAAATGGCAAAATTTACAAATCATTGGTATCCAGGCCACAAAGTTTTAGTTGGGAAAAAAAATTGAACTTGTGTCTTTGAACATTGTGAACATGTGGTGTCCCATCTTCTGCATAGCACATATAACGTATGCATAATCACAAAATACTTTGGAAACATGTATGGTGTTTGCAACATAACTTCTCACTTTTTGCAGGGGTTACTGAGAATGGAAAATTCAATAGTTTGTTGGTATTGATTTGTTTCTGTTCAAATCCAGCTATAGTTAGCAAACAGAACTGTTACTGGTATACCAATTTTATGTAAGTCCAGGATACCACAGATTTGTGTGCTGGTAGATCCTTTATGAAAATAAACGGTGATAAATTTATACTTAGCTTATACTATACTTTGTAAATCTAACTGACAAGAAATAACATTGTGTTGTAGGTAACAGAAAAGTCGTGTTAAAAATTCTCAGTGCATACATCAATTCTCTCTATGGATCACAGCTTTTGGCAGTATCTACAGTTGTCTTTAGCAGGAAAGCATCTGATGGTCATGGGCTGAACGGGTTTGGGTGGTAAACACATAAGTTCTTGATATTGTTTGCTTCATAAAATCATGAATAATATGTATTCTTTTAATACCATTTTTTTCAGGTAACTTTAACTTGCTTCAGTTAACAATGATTTGTTTTTACATGAACAATTTCATACTAGTAACTTGAGTGGGTACTGTACTACAACCAAACAAACATAACACATTATTGACATTGTAATCTTGAGTATTCATTGACGACTCTTGTAGTCTAGTATTCCGAGGTTCTCCTTTGCACTCCATGTCCATTCCGTTCAACTGTTCTTCCAAGTCCGTTGTTGTCTCTGACAGAATTACAGTGTCATCAGCAGAACTCAAGGTTTTTATTTCTTGTCTGTGGATTTTAATTCCTACTCCAAATTTTTCTTTTGTTTCCTTTACTGCTTGTTCAATGTACAGGTTGGATAACTCTGGGGATAGGCTACAGCCCTGCCTCACTCTCTTCTCAATCATTGCTTCCCTTTCGAGCTCCTTGACTCTTGTAACTGCTCCCAGTATTTTACCCCTGCTACCTTCAGAATTTGAAAGAGAGTATTCCAGTCAACATTGTCTAAAACTTTCTGTATGTCTACAAATGCTATAGACATAGGTTTGCCTTTCCTTAATGTAGCTTCTGTACCCTCCCAGTGCTCTCTCTTTCTGCCATGATTTATAATATGAAAAGTGCTCCTATACAAGCCCTTGCTATCAAGTGCGCACTTTGATGCATTACTGAGTGTGTAGCCTATATCTCTACGAGAGTCATTCACATTCATTCTAATTTCCACAGCCTCTTTTAATGACTTGGGTCGTCCTGATAGTGTGTAGTGGGGGCCAGAATCTGTCAGTGCTTAAACGACATCTTGTGTTTGTTCACAAGGCTATGTTTGGCAACTGATTTTTGTAGATGTCAGTATTTTATTTGCCATCGGTGTACAGTAAAGTGCTGTAAAACAGTTTGACTAAACTACCACAAATCACTACTGCCAAGTCATATGCAACAATACAAATGTCTGATACTCTACATTTTTGACTACCCTTCACAGAGCACAATTTCTTTTTGATTTCCTTAGATGGCTGAAAGTTTTAATCCAATGTATGCTTAAGATCATTAAACTGCACTCTGTGTTGCTCTTTGCTCCACACAATGGAATAATCATCGTATGCTGATATTTTGTGGATTGAATGATTATGATCTTATGTTTCCCAGAGAGAGCTGACTTCATTTCATGTGGCAGGTAGCCATTTTCTCAGAGGTTAGATAGTTTATTATGGTTTCGGCTTAGTGTGTTACAGTTCAGCTCATCTCTGTGAGCAGATGATGGAAACTGTACCCATTTAGATATAACTCTGTGTAGATTGGTTTAGGATACACCAGTGGCCAAGCCCACCATCTAAATTACATTCAACTAAAATATCTTAAGAAGGGTAGCTTTACCATCATTTTCCATTTCTGCAGCAAACTTTGCATTGAGATATATGTTGGCCGTCTGATCAGTGATTGCTGCAATATTTTGTTGCAGTGAGGCAAAATCAAAATGTTATCTCAAATTTAAAGGTAAAACATTCTTCAAGATCCCCCTGAAAAATTTGCCACAGCTGGTGCTATGAGCATAACTCTGTCTGCTTCTGTCCTTATTTGTTTGATGATAATGTCAACAAACATATATAGTTCATAAAACTGTGTTCACAGCAACCAACAAAAGGTGCCATTAATTGCATTAAATATTTGGCATGTCTGTCTGTTGGAGAGTTCATAGGCAAAGAGTGGGTCTTATTGGTGCACCTTCTTTGCTATTGTAGGAAGGTGACCACAGGGCCTGTTGTCACAAGTTCTCTACATCGTCATTTAGAAATGCCTGATTCCTGTAGTAATATTCCTGTCTTTCTACTCAGAGACAGGATTGCATTTCAGAATAGCAGCTCATCAAGTGCACAAAAAAATATACTTTTGC
The DNA here is from genome assembly GCF_021461395.2 of Schistocerca americana. Classification (NCBI taxonomy): domain Eukaryota; kingdom Metazoa; phylum Arthropoda; class Insecta; order Orthoptera; family Acrididae; genus Schistocerca; species Schistocerca americana. The sequence continues at coordinate 572,716,938 of NC_060120.1, forward strand.
TGAATGCAACCTTGTGATCAAGCACAAGATGTTTGACCAGACATAGATTCTTGTACAGACTCTACACTTCAAACTACTGGGACTCAAATCACCAAAGAGGCTATGGAAATTAAAATATGTGTCAACAACTTTCATGAAGCACACACAGTGCTTCATGAAAGTGGGCACTTGATACTGCGAGACTGCCTAAAACTATGTCGTATATTGTAGGTCACAATTGAAAAAAAGGTGCTGTACACAGTTTTCCATTATTTCCACCAATGTAACCTCTAGTTGCAGTAGACACTACTACACCATACACATCTGTGTGATTCCATTACTTTTTTTATGGTTGGTTAGTTTTCTGACAAAGGCTACTCTTTGGTGAAAACTCGGTTTGGATACAGAATTAACTTGGTAATTACAGTGAGAAGGTTTAGTAGAACAGATTTGCCACAAAAGTTTTATGGTTATATAGGTGAGAAATAACTACTTTTCAGTACTTACGTTAGTTGAATTGTAAGCATTATAAGTTTGACTTTGCCTGTTATTGTGTAACTGAATGGTATTTTGTTGTTTAACAAATACGGAATAAATCTTTGCCATAAGACTTTAATTTTCAGGTAACATATACTAGGAATTTTGTCAGTCATACAAATTAAAAGAGAAATCCACACAAATATAAAAAAAAGGGGTGTGAAGTGAAAATGTTTTTAGATCTGCATTCTATCTGACAGGATTTCTTTATTTTTTCACATAGTGTCCAGGTGCTTCCTGTCATGATGTGGCTGCACTGTAATAGCAGGCCAACTGCCTTTTGACTATGCAGTTACAGACTATAGCTTTATGCGCATTGTCTCCTCCTCCTCCTCCTTCTTCTTCCTGGAACATTTCTTCTTATGCAGGTCACACACAGAACCTCTTCCAAGCTTCTCTTTCCTCCCATAGTCTTATCATTCAGTCTCTCCTCTTACTGCAGTTCTCTTCAGTTCACTTCATCCTTCACCTGGTCTCTCCATCTTGTTCATGGTCTTCCAGTTTGTCTTCGTACAGATTTTGTCCATTTCAGGGCTGTTCTTTTAAGACTTTTTTTCTCCCATGTATGTCCAAACCATTTAAACCATTTCTCTTCATAGTTTCTTGTAGGGGATTAATCTGAAGGGTATTTCGTGTTCATTCCTTATCCTGTCCGTTCTTATGTTGCCCTGGAAGCCTTGAAGAAAATGCATCTGTGATGCTTGTATTCTGCTCAGATCTTCTTTGTCTAGGTGTGACTTTCTGATCCATAGGTGAAAATGGGAGATAATGTGACTTTCATAGCCGGCCGGTGTGGCCGTGCGGTTAAAGGCGCTTCAGTCTGGAACCGCGTGACCGCTACGGTCGCAGGTTCGAATCCTGCCTCGGGCATGGATGTGTGTGATGTCCTTAGGTTAGTTGGGTTTAATTAGTTCTAAGTTCTAGGGGACTTATGACCTCAGAAGTTAAGTCCCATAGTGCTCAGAGCCATTTGAACCATTTCTCCAAAATTTCATCCTTGATGTTTCTTTTCTTGGTTAATTTATTCCTTAGATGCCTGTCCTTAATGTTTTTTATTATTCCTGCTGTTTCTCATTAGTTCACTGTTTGTTAATTAGTTAATCTCTGCTAGGTATTTAGTTCTTCCAATTTCTGTTCATTTTCTTCACAAATCATCACTTCGTTTGCATATTTACAAGTTTCAAATAATCTACTCTTGACCCCTGGTGAGCTTTCCTTATGATGTTGTCTATGACTATATTAATTAACACTGGCGAGAGCACACTTCCTTGCCAAAGCCCTCCATCTGTTCTAAACCATTCTGATCTTTTTGTATTATAACACAATTCAGGCATTTGTTGTACATGTTTCTGATTCTCAGTTACAATCATTTTGACAGTTTCAGAGTATTCAGACTTTGCCATAACTCTACACTTCTAACTGTGTCATTATCCTTTTTGATATCTATGAATGCAACTATGCTATCTTTCCTAAATTTCCATTTATTTTCTACAAACTGTCTGGCTGCAAAAATGGCACCTATAGTTGGTATTCCTGGTGAAATCTATGTTGCTCTTATATTAAAATTCAGTGGGGGACCTGTTCATATCTGAAGAATGAAATAAATGTAACTGAGGTGATCAGAAATTTCTCACTACAGCACTGAGTTAATTGCTTTCAAGTTGGTATGTTTCGATAATAAATTTATAAAATGTAGTAAGTCCTATGTGAAGTACATTTTGAGTTTTCACTGTTTGGAAGTTTCCCATAATGTTAACATTTTAGGCTTTGTTTTATGATGATACTTTTTAATCAATTATTTTAATCCTAGGTTGACAGCGATGCATCATGGTCATTGTGGAGGGTTGGAACAAAACTGCCTGGAAGCATTGTGAGGGATGAAACACCAATTGCTGAGGAAATTCTATTTTATGTACAGCATCCTTTCCATGAGCTCAGAATGATGGCAATAACATTCATACCAACCCTTTTTGGGTCTTTTGAAGAACAAAAAATTGAAAAACTACAGTGGCAGAGTAACATGTTTGAATCTTTGTGCAAGATTATCATGGAAGCTTTTGTTGTTGAGGTATGATTGTTCATTCAATTGCCCTATTCTCTTGAAGATTACAGCATACTTTTAACATGTTAATTATTTCAACTTTAATATTTGAAGGTTAACAGACACTTTTCGAATTTCCATCATTACATGAAGAGAGTGAAACTCGCTATTCCTGTTCTTCGCAGTCACATTATTTAGGCGGAATGTATTCCTACTTGTTCTTACTTCTTTCTGCAAATGAAAAAATAAAACAGATAGAATGCATGCACATCTAACACATTTTTCTCCATGTTTGAATCTCAATTATGAGAATATATTTACTGTATAAAGAAGTGTTCTTTATAATGAAATAAGGCTACAGTGTAAGCAGTTCCTTCCACTTACTTATCATATCCCACACTGAGAAATAAACTTGTCTTAAAAAAGAATTTTCCTGTTGAAATGTCTAAAATTTTAGTATGGATGAATAATACATTGGGAAACACACACACTGGTACAGCAGCATGGCTTTGAACAATATCCACTGTTGATGTTATTTTATTGCACACATTTTTACATATAAAAACAATTTTTAACAAAAGTTGGTTGTTCTCTGTTACCTACATAACTACAGTTGCCTGAGATTGCAGTCATGTGAGTGTGAGTTTTGTGTGTGTGTGTGTGTGTGTGTGTGTGTGTGTGTGTGTGTGTGTTGTTTTTTTTTTTTTTTGACGAAGACCTTACTAACTGAAAGCTTTATTTGGGACAGTCTTTTTGTTGTGCCTCTCTGCGACTCAGCATCTCTGTTATATGGTGAGTGGCAACTTTACTTTTCATGATATTGTTACCTACGTAACTTTTTTGGTTATTCAGTTCTTAAGAACGAAATCTGTAGGACCAGAGCATTATGATTAATTGGGTTTTTAAAAAGCCATTGAAGTCATCCAAATTATGTTTACCCCGTTTTTTCTGCAGCTAATTGTCGAACTGGCCCATAGCCGTAGTTTTGCAGTGGCCTTTCATCTGGTTGGGAAGTTTGTTTATGATCATATCTGTGCAGGATGCTGTACTAGTGTTGTGATGTTGATGATAGGTGACTGTTTCCACAGATGGATTTGTCTCTGATTGGGTAGTAAATGTCACTGACTGGGCTGAATTAGGAACTGATGAGCAGGTTTTCCACATAGACATGACCCAGGAGATAGGGATTTAAGAGCAGGGGTGACATAATTTGTCAGGTAGGAATATCAATATTCATTTGCTTACTCATCATTTGGATTTACAGCTCCTTGTGTTTACCGTGTTTACAGTTAAAATTGAAGGATGTGAGGTCCGCCAGTTATGCAAAACACTGTTTTTTCCCAAGTATCCAAACATGTTTCAGCACCACTGTGTCATCATTAGTGGGTTTCCATTTTATTTAATCTGTACTAAATGATTACAAAATTATATGGATACTAAAAAGAGTGTTTTGCATAACTGGCGGACCTCACATCCTACAATTCATTTGCTTATTGGCAGATTAGCACTTTGGTTTCTTGCTTCAGGGCATGTTGGGATGTAATCACAGCTGTGACTAAGAGTTAAAGGAGTGTTGAGTGTATGGGTAAGTCACAAAAGATTGTTTTGTGGACAAGGCAGCATGGCCTTCTGCATTTTGGAAAGTTTCTTAGTTAATTTGGTGGTTTCACGTTGTTGCGACTCGCCGCTCTTTCAAACTGCCGCTGCGCAGTTACGCGCATCCTCTACATGCGGCACTGTCTGCCAGCCATGCAGCAGCAGCGCCACCTAAGCGACCAGCCAGCCAGCGGCCGCTAGACTAGGACTCAGTTATGATTTGACTGTTAAAGTGTACACACGTCTTACTCTGTTTACTTGATCTGTGACTTTCATGTATTGCGTCTTCCTTGAAATGTATTTGTTCAACTTGAAGTTAGTACAATTGGCGACGAGGTAGTGATTTCGTCGCGGCATCAAATGCGGGGCGTCTCTCGTTGTTGTCTCTACTTCCTTTTTCCTCCTTACGATGAGACGGCGGAAGACTGGTCTAATTACGAAAAACGTCTTCGAGAGCACTTTTTGGCATTTCATGTCGCGGGCGAACAAACATGTAAGTCTCTGTTCCTTTCATGGATTTCACCTAAAATGTATTGATTGTTGTCGCAATTGGCTCCTTTGAAGGATCCTGCGTCTTTGTCCTTTGCTGAAATGTGCTTACTTCTGTCCGTTTATTTTCAAAAGCAAACACATGTGATAGCGTCTCGTGTTGCCTTTTATCGTTGTCAGAAACAACCGAATCAATCCTATCGCACTTGGGCTGCTGAACTTCACGGCCTCAGTAGGAAGTGTCAATTTGTAACTGAAGTTCACAAAGAATCCTACGCCGATTCCATGGTACAGGATGCTATTATCCGATCAGCACTCGACAAAGAAGTTAGGCAACGTGCCCTTCAGTTGGCAAATCCGACTCTAGATGAAGTCCTATCGATCGCTCAGTCTTTTGAAATTTCTCACGCCGCTGGAGCACAAATAGAGGCATGGGGCGACGTCGGGGGAATACAACCTCTGTGCAATGTTGATGAAGCGTGTGGCATGTCCCCGTTGGCCGATGTGGCCGCATTACACTCCCAAACGCTGCCTCGGCCTAACTGTAAACAAACCTCTAAGAAATTACAGCAAAACCCACAGCAACTTCCTTCATGTCCGCGGTGTTTTATGAAACATTCACGAGAAGATTGTCCACAACGGTTGACCGTGTGTCACAAATGCAAAGAAAAGGGTCATGTGTCATCCGTTTGCAAATCAGACCGCATACACGATGTTCATGAACATGACGCTGATTCTGATTCTGTGTTGTCTGTCAATTGTATTTCTTCCCTTTCAGGGAAGTTATTCCTCACTGTCCAAATACTTGGTCGAGATGTTCGCATGCAGGTGGATACTGGTTCTGGTGGCACTATCATCAATTCTCAGACGTATCTTCAGTTGGGTTCTCCGATCATATCACCTGTCACTAGGCAATTACGGACTTACAATAAACAGAAGATTTCTCTCTTGGGACAATTTGATGCGGAGGTATCTTACAAATCTGTCATTTGCACTGTTCCCATATTTGTGGTTGACCATAGTAACGCGGAGAATCTTTTTGGTTTCGATGGCTTTCTCATTTTTGGGTTCTCCAGATGACTCTGTCAATATCGTCTCTGATGCTATTCCTTATGCTCAATTGGATTCCTTGTCGACGACATTTTCGTCCCTTTTTTCTCCTGGGTTAGGCCATGCAAACGACTTTGAAGCTGATATCACGCTCAAACCCACTGCTCGGCCTGAGTTGTTTTGGGCTTGGCCCATTCCTGTGGCCGTTCGTGATCAGGTCAAACAGGAGCTGGATCGTCTCACTGCTTCAGGGGTCTTGCTTCCTGTCACTTCCAGTGAGTGGTCCTCTCCTGTCGTTGTCGTTGCTAAGCCAAATGGTGATATTCGTCTCTGTGGCGATTTCAAAGCCACTGTAAATCCTCAATTCCTTATCGACACTTACCCTATGCCTCGACCTGAAGAATTGTTCACTAAACTTGCTGGAGGCCAGTATTTTTCTATACTTGACCTGTCAGAAGCTTATCATCAACTTCCTCTGGACGCTGCTTCCCAGCAGCTTCTGATCCTTAACACACATTTCGGCCTCTGTCAATACCAACGATTGCCATTTGGGGTTGCCAGCGCCCCTGCTCTCTTTCAGCGATTCTTGGAACTATTATTGCTCACTGTCCCTGGGTGTAGAAATTACCAAAACAACATTGTTATCACTGGCTCCACCACTGATGAACATCTTCAAAATCTCTGCACACTTTTTCATGTCTTACAGACTGCCGGTCTTAAGTGTAATCTTCAGAAATCAAAATTTTTTCAGACATCTATCGCGTACTTGTGGTTTCAACTCTCTCGGGCTTCAGCGAACTGTCGCTGCGATCGACGCCCATCCTCGCACTACATCTGTTAAGGAACTGCAGGCCTTCTTGGGGAAAAGAGCATACTATCACAAGTTTTTACCGTCTGCTACTTCGGTGGTTTAGCCGTTGCTGTGCCTGTTGCATAAAAACGTGCCTTTTCACTGGTCCGCGTCATGCAATGCAGCTTTCCAGACATTGAAGACTATGCTGAAACAGGCCCCGTGCCTGGCTACTTATCGACCTGGCCAACATCTTGTTCTTGCCACAGACGCCTCTCAATACGGGGTCGGTGTAGTCCTTGCGCACCGTTTTTCTGACGGTTCTGAACAACCCATTGCTTATGCCTCCAAAACGCTCACGGATGCCCAACAAAAGTATTCTCAAATTGAAAAAGAAGCTTTGGCCATTATTTATGCTCTTCATAAGTTTGGTGTTTTTCTCTGTGGATCCAAATTTCATTTTGTAACGAATCACAAACCACTTGTTTCCTTGTTTCATCCATCAACGTCACTTCCCGACAACGCTGCACACCGCCTCCAGTGTTGGGCTCTTTACTTGTGTCATTTCAATTATGAGATTCATTTCCGGCCGACGGCTCAACATGCGAATGCTGATGCACTGTCTCACCTTCCCAGGGGTCCTGATCTGGGATTCGATAAGGACTAACTTTTGTGTTTCCACCTGGATGTTGCCGAGCAGCGGGTTGTGGATGGGCTCCCCATCACCGGGGACCGGCTGGCAGCTGCTACGGGTTCTGACCCTACCCTCTCCCGGGTTTTATGCTGTATTCAGAAGGTTTGGCCAGATCGTCCGTCCGCTAAGACTTCTGATCCGTTGTGGAACTACTATGCTTTGCGTTACCGCCTCATGGCTAGGGATGGTGTTATCCTCCTTTCCACCGAAAATACTTCGCCATGTGTTGTGGTACCTGCATCTTTGTGTGCTTTGGTCTTGCGCCTCCTTCACCAAGGGCACTGGAGTGTCTCTCGCACGAAACCTCTGGCGCGCTGTCATGTGTACTGGCCCTGCATTGATTCTGTAATCGCACACATGGTCGCTGCCTGCGGCCCTTGTGCGTCACAGGCTGCCGCCCTGAAGTCATCTTTGTCACCTTTGCCTTTGCCTGTGAAGCCCTGGGAGCGTATTCATGCTGACTTTGTGGGACGTTTTTTAGGTACTTATTGGTTTCTCGTTATTGGCGCCTACTCTAACTTCCCTTTCATTGTCCGTTGCATGTCGCCTACCACCGCAGCAACCACCAATACTCTAGCTCGCATTTTCTCTTTGGAAGGTCTTCCCTCTACTCTTGTTACTGATAATGGTCCGCAATTTACCTCTTCCGATTTTGCGGATTTTTGTGCCCGTCACGGCGTCATGCATGTCACGGCCCCTCTGTTCCATCCACAGTCAAACGGTGAGGCTGAACGACTTGTCTGCACATTTAAGGCTCAGATGAGGAAACTCCTGACTTCTTCTGCTGTTGTTGTTGCGCTTCTCCAGTTTCTGGCTTCTTACCGTTTCACCCCCATGGGCGACCACAGCCCGGCTGAGCTCTTACATGGCTGCAGCCCCGCACGCTACATCATCTTCTGTGGCCTTCCACCTGACGGCTGTGGGTGCCTTCGCTTGGCCGGTTCACCGCCGACGACCTTGTATGGGTACGGGGAAATGGCAGGCACCCAAAATGGAGTCCGGGCCGCATCTTACGACACTGTGGCCAATGCCTGTATGAAATCCAGACAGACACGGGTGTTGAAGTGCGTCATTCGGACCAGCTTCAGCCTCATGTGCTGGCAATGCCTGTTCCGGATGCTGCTACACCACCTTCGGCTCTACCTGATGCTCGGGATACTGGAATCTCTCATTACTCACAACGCAGTCCTCTTACCATCATATTGGTGCCAGCACAAGAACTGACGCCACCAGGAGATGTGCCCATGCAGGAACCAGAAGACCATCATCTCTCGGAGTAACTCTACTCGCCTCCTTCTCCTACGGACGCGGACACATCACCCATGTCTCCTGTTATAACAACTGGACTTGCCGCAATGGGCAGATTGGTGCACAGGCCCCCAGCAGATTCGACCCCCACATCTCCTGTCATCTTGACCCGTTATCATCGAGGACACTTTCGTCCGTACAGGAAGCCTCCTCCTCGAGACTTTACGGCCAGTCAACCAACACCTATGGACGTTAGCAATCTACAGGCCACTTCCATCAAGACCTGTGCAAAAACTTCAAAGGGGGGAAATGTGTTGTGACTCGCCGATCTTTCAAAGTGCCGCCGCGCAGTTACACGTGTCTTCTACGTGCGGCGCTGTCTGCCAGCCATGCAGCAGCAGCGCCACCTAAGCGGCCAGTCAGCCAGCGGCTGCTAGACTTGGACTCGGTTATGATTTGACTGTTAAATTGTACACACATCTTACTCTGTTTACTTGATCTGCGACTTTCATGTATTGCATCTTCCTTGAAATATATTTGTTCAACTTGAAGTTATTACACATATTCCATGGATCATTTTGCACAATAAATCATATTGATGTGGAATAAGTTCTTTTAGATTCAGATCGCAAATTAATTTATCAGTATGGCTGCATGCTGACATTTGTAAGGTGTGTTATGCACACACTGAGATGTGAGTTAGTAATTCCTACCCACTACCTTTTACACATTACAATAATAGAAATTATTCTGTGGATTAGAAGGAGTTGTCAAGGAGAAACTTTTCCAGTTTGTTTTAAAATTTTACTACGCTGTCTGTCAAAGATTTTTTGTCAGTGGGTAAGTGACCAAAAAGTTTTGTTATAGCATTGTGCTCCACTTTTTCTGCTAAAGAAAACCTTAATGTGGAGTAGTGAATGGCATTTTTCCTTGTGGTGCTCAAATTACATTCATCATTGTTCATTTTGAACTGTAGTGGATTATTGACAGCAAACTTCATGAGAGAGTAAATATAGTGTGAAGCAGTAGTCAGAATGTCCAACTCCTCATTAGATGTCTACAAGGTTAATTGCAAGTGAGGCCCACATATTATTCTTACAGCATGTTTTTCAGCAATGAAGACTGTCCTTAAAGACAAGGTACCCCAGAACATTGTTCTGTATGACACTACTGAATGACAATACATCAGCTTACTGATTTGTGTCTCCACAAGATATGGGATGATTATAAGTGCAAATGTAGCTGAACTAAGTTGTTTTAGGAGTTCCAAATTGTGCTTTTCACAGTTAAAAGTCTCACCAATATGGAAACCTGAGAATTTTAAAGTTTCTACCCTATTTACTATTTCCTCACCATGTGTGACACTTATCACTGGTGTAGCAGCCTTAGATATGCAGAAGTGGATATGTATGGTCTTTTTAAAATTGAAGGGGAAACCATTTGCAGAAAATCAGTCAGTGATACTTTTAAGAGCATTGTTTACCATTTCTTCTGTCTTTGTATGTATACTTGGAATGATTGCAACACTAGTGTCATCTGCAAAAGGTACTAATTCTGCTTGTTGTGTATCAGACGGGAGACGATTTACATATATGAGGAACAATAGTGGGTGTAAAATTGAGCCTCAGGGAACCATCACGTGTGATTTCTTCCCAGTCAGAATTACATCCATGGATTCTATTGGTTGAATTACTAAATATGGCTTTCTGCATTCTTTTGGTTGGATACGACGGTATGCACTTTATGGATGTACAATCAATCCCATAAAACTTCAATTCATCAAGGAGAATACTGTGATTCACATAGTCAAATGCCTTAGATAGAGCACAGAAAATACTAATCGGTGCTATTTTATTATCTAACTCTTCTGCAATCCAAACTGTAACTTTGCGAGGATATTACTGTTGTTAAGATGAAATATTATTCAAGAATACATCACCTTCTTAAAAATTTATGTAAAATGTCAGGCACTTATTGACCTCTGTACTTATTGACCTCTGTACTTATTGACCTCTGTACTTATTGACCTCTGTACTTATTGACCTCTGTACTTATTGACCTCTGTACTTATTGACCTCTCTTATCAACTTTCTTCAGTAACAATATTATGAAAAGGGAAGGTGCTGAGTCGCAGATAGGCACAACAAAAAGACTGTCACAAATGAAGCTTTCGGTCATTAAGGCCTTCGTCAGCAATAGACGACATGCACGCGTGCGCACACACACACACACACACACACACACACACACACACACGACTGTAGTCTCAGGCAACTGAAACCCCACTGTGAGCAGCAGCACCAGTGCATGAAAGAAATGGCAACTGGGTGGGGTAAGGAGGATGCTGGGGTGGGGTGGGGGAGGGATAGCATGGTGGGGGTGGCAGATGGTGAGGTGCTGTAGGTTAGACGGAGGGCAAGGGAAACTTGGGGGGGAGTAGTGGAAAAGGAGAGAAGTAAAAATACTGGGTGTGATAGTGGAATGATGGCTGTGTAGTGCTGGAATGGGAACAGCAAGGGGGCTGGATGGATGAGGACAGTGACCAACCCCCATTAGTTACTGTCCTACATTCCATCCGTGATTTTCCATTGTTTAACTTTCTTAAGTAGGTGTTAGACAGTGACATACTTCAGTCTGTCTTGAAAAGTGCGCTGAGTTAGTAATGTTTCAAATAACATTAGGCTTATTATATGGGAAGAAATCTTTAGTACTTTATTGGAAACACCGTGAAAACCAGATGAGCTTTTATTTTGGAAAGAATGCATAATTTTCTGAAGTTCAGAAGGAGAAGTTGGTGATAGATTCATAGGATTGAATTTTATAAGAGTTGCTTTTTCAACATACTGCTAAGATTTTTCCCATGAACTTTTTTGTCCCTATACTTTCTACTGCATTTAAGAAAAGAATAATATATGTTTGCTACATGTGACTCATAATTTGTAGCCTTTCCACTCAGTTGAATAGTGATGTCATCCTGTGCTGTGGCTGGTTGTCCTGTCTCTCGTTTCACTACATTCCATAAAGCCTTAATTCTGTTGTAGGAATTACTGATTTCAGACATTATATGCATGTTCCTTGAGCTTTTAATAACCTTCCTTAGTAATTTTGAGTGGTTTTTGTAGTGTGCAGCTACTGCACGAGCTCTTCATGTTCTTGCCAGCATACATTTCCCTTATCGTTTCACAAGATACTTTAATCCCTGTAATGATCCACATTTTTCCTACTTGGCTGTTTAATGCCCTTTCTGATTAGATTATGTGGAAAGCTATTTGCAAATAATGATATTAATTGATCATGGAATAGATTATTTTTGTGTTAGCATTTATGTTGGTTTGGGAGATATATATATATATATATATATATATATATATATATAAAAACAAAGATGAGGTGACTTACCGAACAAAAGCGCTGGCAGGTCGATAGACACACAAACATACACACAAAATTCAAGCTTTCGCAACAAACTGTTGCCTCATCAGGAAAGAGGGAAGGAGAGGGGAAGACGAAAGGAAGTGGGTTTTAAGGGAGAGGGTAAGGAGTCATTCCAATCCCGGGAGCGGAAAGACTTACCTTAGGGGGAAAAAAGGACAGGTATACACTCGCACACACGCACATATCCATCCACACATACAGACACAAGCAGACATATTTAAATATGTCTGCTTGTGTCTGTATGTGTGGATGGATATGTGCGTGTGTGCGAGTGTATACCTGTCCTTTTTTCCCCCTAAGGTAAGTCTTTCCGCTCCCGGGATTGGAATGACTCCTTACCCTCTCCCTTAAAACCCACTTCCTTTCGTCTTCCCCTCTCCTTCCCTCTTTCCTGATGAGGCAACAGTTTGTTGCGAAAGCTTGAATTTTGTGTGTATGTTTGTGTTTGTTTGTGTGTCTATCGACCTGCCAGCGCTTTTGTTCGGTAAGTCACCTCATCTTTGTTTTTATATATAATTTTTCCCACGTGGGATGTTTCCTTCCATTATATATATATATATATATATATATATATATATATATATATATATATATATATATATATATATATATGCAGTAATTATCCATAAGCCGCACCAAAACTTGTCTGCCTGGAAATTCGCGCAGGCATAGATGTGTTCTAAAACTTTCGATAAATGTTAATCTTGTAGTTTTGATGTGTGGCTTGATAATTTACCTTTTCTCCCTAATGACGTACAACAATGCTGATGTGGCTGCAGCACTTATTCTCTCTTTGTAAGTAACTTTGTCTCCAAATGTGCCCATTTATGCAAGTTCTCTTTGCAGTGGGGGAAGGAATTTAGGATGTCACTTGGCAGTAGAATGGTGGTAAGTTCCTATGGTACCAAATTGCTGAGGTCATGGTAGTAGAATGAAAACTTAAGACATCCGCATACTAGAACTTTTACTTAACAAAATATTGAGACTCAGTTACATGCTTCTTTCTCACACCTACTCAGAAGACTGACAGATGGCAAGATCAGTGAAAAGACAAATTAGGTACATAATATAATTGCTGTTTTTGCTCTTCAATTTTCTGTCAGCATATATATAATCATACATCCGTACGATATCTTTGCAATACGGAGACAGTGCGAGTATTGATTTATATATGTAGGCCACTTAAAGAACCTACACACATTTGGTTCATAATAAATTTCATCTTAGGTCATCTCTTGTAAACTGTTCTTAAAAAAGTTGTCCTGGAGTCATTAATTACTCTGACTCATTTCCACTGAGGAGTATTCATATTGTAAGACACTATATTACTTAAAGTAACTAACTGTGCATGTAGTCGGAGAGACCATTTGTTACTAGGTGAACAGTTATTTTCTTGCTTTGAGCTTCAGCAAAAAAAAACATCAATTAGGATACTACTGTCTTTATCTATGTGTTTCACGAGGGTTGGAACTTGAAAAGTGGCAACTATTTATTCAGAACCGATACAAAAGGGTTGCATGTGTGCACCTGTTACTGTCCTTCAAAGTAGTCACCAGTGTTGCGTTGAACCCGTTGCCAGAGATGTGGAAGGCGTAGTATACCATTAGCAGAGCCTGTTCTGTTGATGGTGCAAGTGGAATGTTCTAAAGTTATGGTGACTTTCGAGTACAATTGTGATGGTGTTATCCTAATGCGTTACGTTCCTCCATGGCAGACCGTGAATGCACAGTATTACTGTTCGTTTTTGGAGCATCACCAGCGACCAGCTTTGCGAAAGAGGCAGCGACACTTTCTGCCCAAGCCACTCATCATTTTGCACGACAATGCGCGGGCGCATACAGCGCAAGCTGTGGCTGGTCTGTTTGGTTGATGGGACTGGGAATTACTGTACCATCCACCGTATTCCCTGGATTAAGTCCTTGTGACTTCGATTTGAGTCTGAAGATGAAGGAACCTCTTCATTACATTCGCTTCAAAACTGTTCCAAAGATTTGACAGGCAGTAAACTGCCCTATTCGCACCATCAACAGAACAGACTCTGCTAACGGTGTACTACGCCTTCCACATCATTGGCAACATGTTCTACACAACACTGGTGACTACTTTGAAGGACAGTAACAGGTGCAAACATCTAACTCTTTTGTATCGGTTATGAATAAATAGTTGCCTTCTCTCTGTCTGTGTGTGTGTGTGTGTGTGTGTGTGTGTGTGTGTGTGTGCGCGCACGTGCGCATGGGGGGGGGGGGGGCGGCAGTCAAAGACAACCTGATTAAATGAATGGAGAAGTTACTCGTTGAGTCCAGCTGTATGAGTCTATGCGAGGTGGGGGGGATTTTGGATTTTGGATGCAAGAAAGGAGTCCTCTAGATTGCCCATGAACAAGTTTTCAAAGGATTTCTCCATTCATCTTGACAGGGCTGTTGATTTATAGATAACTTTCATCACTGGGCGAAGCAGTGGACTTGAAGTCATTTGGGCATTGGGACACACAATGTTCAACTGCAGCAAAACCTTGACATTGAGGATGTTGGTGTACAATGAAGTAGCATCAGCCCCCAGTGGCAAAGTGACCAAGTTAGTGGACCAACTGGGTTGTTTGTTAGGTAGGAGGAGGCCTTTGGGCAGTACTTCATGTTGTTTGGTCCATAGTGGTTGAGATTTTTTCAGTGTGTTTGCAGTACCCAGATACACTGGCATGTCTTGGGTGGTTGGGCTAATGGAATTTTGCAAGCATGTAAAAAATGAGAAACAACCAAATGTTGGATTGAGGTGGATGTCAAGTTTAGGGGAGAGAGTAAGGGAACTACCCAGGGATTGGAGAATTGGTGATAGGTCAGATGGGACTTCTGTAGTGAATTCACTGCAGCAGGTTTCGTGTGTTGGTATGTTTGACATCACGCTGAGGCCCGACTATAGGTAATTATTGCTGTTTACAACAATAGTATTGTCAGGAAAGTTGATCAACTTACAACCATAACTGTAATTTTGAGGTTCTCATTTGGACGGAATCTGTTGAAAGAAGGTGAGTCAAGATTGGAAGCTACAAACTCTCGCAAGATTGTTAAATGATAAACACTGAAATTGGTAGAAGATCACAGTTGAATGGACAATAAACAAAGTCGAAATATTAACCAATTTTATTGTTGAGTTGATTATGCAGTTGTAAAAAAGAGCTGCCTTTGTAGTGTCTTTGTGAAGGAAAGTAGAAATGTCAAAAGCCCTTAATAACTGAACTTGAGTGAGCAGCTAACTGTAAGGCCTTTGGAATTGACTGAAATTTCTGTAGTGCAGGCTATTTTGAGGACAGGTTGGAGGCTTACTAGTCTGTATTGATTCTCAATTCTGTTTGGTTGTGGAAGAGCCTAAGGGATGTGGCTTATGTTGCAGGACAGCAAGACAGGGCATTTGTGATAAATGGCAAATATAGATGCAAATTCTGCCTTAAAGTGCGAAAACACAAAATTACCCGATAAGTGTTATTTCATAGTGAATTGCGTCAATGTGAATTATTTTATCAGAGATAGTTTGGAATAGTTATATTTTCTGCATATAAATTATACCGAATTATATAACACTTGTTGGCACAGCAGTCAGTCTGTAGCTCTACTCCTGGAAGAAGAGGAAAATATTAGATCACTTTATTACAAATTGAACCAAATGAAATACTTAACTTTGTAACAATCCATGTGCACATGAATGTATCAGTTGATACATAACAAGGTAATAGTTTCTTCTCATAGAGTAAAATTGATGATTAACATTTACGCAGTGTTCTGTCTAACACAACTATTGCACTGCTGGCTCGGTAGAGACATGAAGGTGTCATCTTAGACGATGATTGCTGACTGGGTTTGGCACTGCACTCGGATGTAAGCAAGCATGTTGATGTGGTGGCATATGGAATCTCTTCTGGGCTAGTCCATCCCAACTTCACACATTTGTTGTTGCATCTGGCTGTGATAATGCTCCCGTCTGGTTTTCGTGCGAAGTACTAACCTTGCCTTGATGCCTCACTCTTTGAATGACATGACATAAAATAAAAATAAAATGCATCAGATTTTCAATTCATGCTATTGCACATCATCTGGCAAAACCCTCTTTGGAAAGATAATGTGCGTAAAAATGTATTTACAAAATACCGCAATGATATATCAGTGCACCAATTGCTGTTGTCACGCCAGTTGAGGGTGGGGGTATCAGAAACATGCTGTATAATGCATATTGGGACTCAGCTGTAGGACCTAGTATCAAGAAATGCGTATGTTTGTCTGCTGCTGCCTAAAGTTCAAAAGTTGGTTATATTCTGCACTTTAACATGGCCGTTTTAAGTGGCAGGTGTCTGAACTGTGATTGTGTCAGGTACTGATAGAGGTAAGGTCTGAGCTACCACGTTTATCCCACTGCCAACCTCAACAAGAAATTACGTTGTAGCCATTTCTGAATGCTTTTTGTTGTGTGTTTCACATTATTTTCTGTTCTTAATATGCAATGGGTAAAGGGACTAATCCTGATCCATCACAGAGTTAAGGTTGCAACCATCACAACACCAGAAGGGATTAGTGATCCGTATGAACTGGTGGCTGTTCTGCTTTTGTAGAAACACAGAAAATGGGTGTTGGCTGGCCATCCTATGAGAGGGGTGGGGGGGGGGGGGGGGTAGGTAATGTTTGACACACACCTTAAATCAGAGAAGCAGTGTTTTCACCAACAGTAAAAAGCTCCTGCTTTTCAATGGAAACACTCATGTTTTGAAAGCTTAAATAGAGCCAAAAGAAGAAAACAAGCAAAGAGCATTTCGGAAAAAAAATCTGTTTGTTTTGCAAAAGCAAATGTTCCAGTCAAAAAACTACTCCATCATCACTTTCTTTAAAACAGTCAATTCGATGTGTACCTAGCCCTCACAGGGAGATGTCAAACCTACCAGTTACATACATTCCCCTGGAATAGCACATAATGTTTCTTTTAGACTCAGTTTGTTTGCTAATATCTTCTGGGTACCACAGTCACCTGTAACTTAAGCTTGTGCAGCTGGTCCTACTTTTCTGTCCCAGCTAATAATCTTTTTCACCATGCTTAGGTCCTCTTTCCTGTTAATTTCATGAATTAGGTGGAAAAAGAGCTCATTTCTCTCCACAAACAAAGTGAAGCATTCATTACCAGATTTCCATCACTTCAACCAATGTTGTCATATTAACCATTAATACAGTGTGAGCAACAGATTGCTTCTTTCTTGTCCATGTACTATGAGTAAGTCAGTTACCATACATTTTATTTAACATTCATTGCTAATTCAGGCTCTTCGGTCATTCCTTGGTGGGCCACTGTTACCTCTTTCATCAGTGGCTGCACAGAGTAATATGTCCACAACAGCAAGTGGCACCTTCTATTCACCACTCATGCCCACAGAAGGTGCAGCTCCTTTGTACATTCTTGACTCTGCTTGTATAGAAGTGAGAACTGTAATGGCAGTGTTTTGCTCCACTCTAGTTCAATTAACTTAAAATAATAGTTTTTCTCTCTTCATTCATGTGAATATCTTCCATTTCTAGAAGAGCCTAAGAGTGTACCATGGCATTTACTAATGGAATGTTATTTTTCACAGCAAATTTCAAAGCACTAAAGCTTCAGCTTCAGACATGTATCATTATATATCATTATAACCATTTAAATTTTTACATCTAGTCATGTGCAAACAAAAAGAATTTAGATGTGAATTTTGCCAAAATATAGGTGTGATTTTTGCCAAAAATAGGTATGAATTTTGGCAAAAAAAAGGGTAATCTTTCCAAAAATAGATGCTACAGTTTTAAGCCCCTAGTGGCAATGTAATTTTAATAATATTTATTTGATGGAATATGTTGTGGTCATGGTGAAAAGTGGTATTCCAAGGCTTTTTAGTATATTATGCAGTTATTTATGTAGATATACTGTGTGTTATGCAAATAAATAGGACCTAAAATCAGTAACCATGACTGTAGAAGGTCAACAAACCATATCAAAAGCAATTAATATTATTGATAACGGTTTGTCTGTTGCAGCACATCCAACATTGTGATTGCAATTTACAACTAATACAAGCATTTTAAAAGTATTTATGGTAAAAAGCAAATCTACTTTCTGACATTCCCATCACCAGAACTTGCGGTTTCACCCTCACTAAAAGTTCTTAATCTGTCTGCATTGAAGCTTTGAGCAATGGGTGGACAGATCAATAAGAAGCTAAAGATTGTAGCTCAGCATACTAATTTACGTTCTTTTCCAGAACATGTGGACTTGTGCAGACCCAGCTCAGCATTATAATACATAAATTGCAAGTTTTATTTGACTACTAAGCTACAATATTCAGCTTCTTGTTTGTTTATGTGTATATTCATGGCTCAGTTCCTTGACCATGAATTTCTAAGTGAGCAAATAATTTCAGTATTTTTTACAATATATTTGACATATGTTGTTGGAAGGTATTGGAGAATAACAGAACTGTCCCAGACAGAATATAGCATTGATTGAGACGTCACCACTTAAGTCGGTAAAAAAAAAATCTATCATATTTAAGAGAAAGTGGTAGACAATAGGGACAAAACTTCGAAACCGCTTGTTACAGTGCGAAGAGAGAGATGATAAAAGCAAGCCTCTGGTACACAAGTGGTGGAAACTTACGGTTTAACTTCTAGGAACGCAGAATTGTAGCCCAACTTTGTGCATCAATGATAGGATGTTGGGTGAGGGATCTCTTGACCATTCACACCACCAGAACTACAGAAGTTTTGAGTAAAAAATGGCATGAGCCCAATTCAGCAACATGGAAATTAAGGTACTATTCTCTAGGTGCATTTGAACAAGAAGTCCCTGAACTATCAATAAATAAGAAATAGAATGTTGTGCCTGTCTTCTGTGAATAAATTTGAATGGGATTCTTGCAACAAAAAATACAAATAAAAAATGAAATAAAATTATTTTCAGAATGCAGTTGTCTCCCAGATAATATATGTGTAAAATTGTAATCTGGCATTAAATTTTATATAAATAATTGTAAAGAATTTACCTTCTGGATCAGTTATTGCTGTTGATATTTGAGGACACTGAATGGAGAAAGAAGGGTTTTGATGAAGACAATTTAGATGAAGTAGATGTACAAGTGTTTGTTTCACCAAAAACAGTACTGTTCTATAGAAACACTCATGATGCACTGCATTCAGCTCTGTATTAATATCAGTAATTGTTATTTCACTTTTAAATCAAGCAACGTGTAACAATGTACAAAACCATAACTTTGACATTAATTAGTGTCAGGGCTAAAATTAGCTCAGAGATGTGGTGTATGGTCTTTTATTATGTAATTCCTTTTCTATCTTTATCTGCAGGGAGAGTTATCAGAGCAAGAACGTATAGATGAAAGTGCCAATCGAACATCTACAGCTTTACATTCTGTGGCTGCATTACTGATGTCAAACTCAATTCTAAGGAAGAAATCACTATTTTTCTTACTGCAGTTAATAAGAGAGAAAAATATTAGCTTAGGTAAGACTCTTTCCAGTTTTTCTAAGTTATCTACCGTTAAGTTGACACTATTGAAATGAAAATTATTCAGTTGATAATGTAGCATTTCATATGCCACTCTACCCTTTTCATCCATTCTTCATTTATGGCTGTTTAATATTGTTGAATTTGACTTGGCTTTGTAAAGTTTATATAAACATAATACTTCATTCTCATATTCCAATATAGAACCAACAAGTTAGTGGAACCAAAATTGTGCAGCAACATATATCTTTTTGTGACACCCACACTGCTTACTTACTGCAGGTTACTTAGAATTTAGTTATCACCACAAATGAATAAAGATACATTTTGTCTTTCCTTAATTGTAGTAAAAATGTAGGCTGAAGTATTAAGATGAAACATTCTATCCATGTAAATTCTGTCCATAATCCATTTACATAGTGCATTCTAATATTTTTATCTTCTTCACTTTTCTGTTTTGTTGTTTCTGGAGTAACTAAGCTTTTGATATGTCTTCCCAACTTCTGTTTGATCTGCCCCTTTTTTTCTAACATCACAAGTAACTGGTGTATAGCCTGGCCTAGTAATCAAGCTTGCACTTACAAGGTGCGACAATAAAGTTTAGTGTTGTCTCCTTCAGAGTAGTTCCCTTCTGATTGCACACACTTTTTCCAGTGCTTCTGCCATCACAGCTTTTTGGACATCTTGTGTTGTTTGAAATGGTGTTCCTTGACCGCCGTTTTGACTCTTGGAAATAGAAAAAACTCGCACGGAGCGATATCTAGTGAATAAGGTGGCTGTGGTAGTACTGAAATTTGTTTTGAGGTTAAAAATTGCTGTACTGAAAGAGCAGAATGGGATGGCGCATTATCGTGATGCAGAATCCAATTAACTGCAATGTTGGCATGGACCCGAAGAACTCTTTTACAAAGTCTTTCTAAAATTTCTTTGTAGTAATATTGGTTAACTGTTTGTCCAGGAGGCACTCACTCTTTATGAACAATTCCCTTGGAATCAAAGAAGCACACAAGTATGCATTTCACTTTTGACTTTGACATGTGAGATTTTTTGGTCGGGGTGATCCCTTTGAGCACCATTGCGAACTTTGGCATTTTGTCTCTGGATCGTACTGAAAAAAAACAACTTTCATCACCAGTGATAACACGCCTCAACAATTCTGGATTGATTTCCATTTGCTCTAACAGATCGGCTGCCACATTTTTGCATGTTTCTCACTGTTGCGGTGTGAGATTTTTGAGGACCATTTTTGCACAAATTTTCTCATACCAAGATCCTCAGTTATTGTTAGATGAACCATTTCTCGATTGATGTTCGATAATCTTCGATCAGATCATACGACTTTACACACCCTGGCCAAGTTGACATCCGTCCGTGAGGTTGATGGTCGTCCACTGCGGTCTGCATCTTCAACATTCATTCTGCCTTCACTAAACATTTTATGCCAACAAAAAACTTGAGCTCTTGACGTAACCTACACTACCACTTATAGAAACAAACGGGTGAAGATACAGGAATTAATGAATTGAAGAGTGTATTCCTTATTTTGTTTCATACAGATGTATCAAAACATTATCCTTGGCACAAAACAACTTAATTTATATTTGGCAGTGTTTGTAACCCATTCAGTTTACATATAACTTACGTATAAGAAAAGAAAAAAATGAAAAAATAATATGATTCAATACTATTGCCCCACCCCCACTGTACAATGACATCATACAGCGGTGCACAATGTCTGAGCTTATTTCCCTTTTTGAGGGTTGATAATCGTGGGCCAGTGTGGGTATAGCCTTTCTTTTCGGCCATGGGATTTATCCTGAATGGTTATCAACTTATACGGGCATATCAGCTTCTTTTAACACATACATATATAAGTTTTCTCTCCTAATAAAGTGCTTGCTGTAACCATGTAGTCCCATTGTTGTCATTCAGCATCTGTGCATTGTTTAGCTTGTGAAGCATGTGTGCGCAATGCTACATCTGTTATCATCCCAGTTAGTGCTCATGTGTTCAATACGAGGCCAGAGTGACAGTGTCGTGGGTTTACAGTAGCTTTCATTGCACAGATTCATCAAGCTCATGTTCAGCGACGTGATCCTTTGTGAAATCTGGTCACAACTGGTTTACATATCAGTGGCCCGAGGAATTTATTTCATTTAGTCGCTCTCACTTGTTCAGTGGGACGATCAGCCATACACCCGACATCCATCAACAAGGTAAGTTCCTTGCTGCTTTTATGGCGTTGTCAAGCACAGAAAATTTGTGTTACAGGAAGTATTGCCATTTTTAGTTTACCTCTTGCACACCCATGTATTGTTTTATTACATGTGCACTTAACACTTTGCAGCCAGGTTTCTCATGTTTTTGCACTTCGTTTTTGAGCGTCTTTCATGCAGTTTCATTATGTAAAGTTTCTGTAGTGTCCTTTCCACATACTGTACACATATCATAATAAAATACAAATACAATTACAAAATACTTATCCTAGTCATTTGCTGACATGCCATTATTGTCGCTCATATACATCTGCATATATCTGTAATGTACTCCCTCCCCTTTTTATACATAGTGTCATTGCTTATCATTTTGTTTTCATTTCTGTTTAATTATTCGATTCCAATTATGTGAGTACACATCCTCACCCGTTTGGTTCTACATTCTTCATACAACATTCATACAGTAGTAGATTCTGTTTTCATTTATAGCTTAAATTGACATGCATTTCATTTCTATGCACAATGATTTGTTGTTGGAGCACATTTGTCTGTTCAAAAGAATCAAAGGAGTAAACAATAGGCACTACAA
This sequence comes from Schistocerca americana, assembly GCF_021461395.2. Lineage (NCBI taxonomy): Eukaryota > Metazoa > Arthropoda > Insecta > Orthoptera > Acrididae > Schistocerca > Schistocerca americana. The sequence goes on from NC_060120.1 coordinate 572,739,123, forward strand.
TAGATACTACGTGCTGCTCAGATAACTATGCATGACCTCGCCTCTCTAGCATTCTCCAGGAAGGATCTACACACTACAGAGTTGAGGAAATTCCATGGAGAGGCATTTATGTGCTAAGGTACTTCTCGTTCATAGACTTAACTGTGATCTCAAGAACAAAATCGTTTGTTGTTTATAAACACAACTCAAATCTGATGGTACCAATTGTATCAAATACTTATTCAGTGTTTAAAAGTGCAGCTCAGTATTTACTTTTTATGTTCATTGTATTAAGGGTAGCTGTTTCCTTTGCTGAGGTTTACAGTGTTGTACCATCAATACGATATGTTAATCTACAGTGGGTGTAAAACAATTTTTTCATAAGTAACAAACGTGCATAAAAATTTCAATGTATTTCAGGTGTTTGACACTTTTATGGGTAGTCGACACTCACAGTAGTTAGGTTTCAACCTCTGGTGGTGTGGCCCTATCTTATGTTTGTATGATACCTAACACTCGACAAATATTTATCTTTCTTCACTTTAGGATGTGTTGATGCCTCGTTCTCTGGAAGGAAAAACTTAATACTAACTTAAAACTAAATCTTCATAGATAATTGTATAGTGGCTTGATGGGTACTAATGCTTTCTTCACATATTCAACTATGTATTCATTAACTTCAGTGTGCAGTCGTGCTATCGCAAAACTTATTTCATGTCATGTGTGCGTCTTTAGTTACCTTATATATCTGAAAGATAAAGTGTATTAGAGGCGTGGTGTGACCTTGTATTCAGTTTTCCTCTTATATTGTACTTGCTTATTGACGTGCAGCCAGACTTTTTTCATCAATCAAGTATGATTAGAGCGTGCACTTTCAATACTTAAATTTGTAAATACTGTACATATATAGGTGTAATGTATATAGTAGCGTACCTTAAGTAGATACACTCTTAATTTTCTATGTGTCTGTTTATTCAGTAAACTTAGTCTGGGCTGTAGCTCATCAGGTTTGTTTCTTTTGGGCACTCGCACACTTCCAGCTGTGCCTGTCTGGCACGCACGAGCTTGCAGTTTGTCAACTATCTTTCTGCTCCCCAATCCGTATGCACTGCGTTTCTGTGATACCACTTGCATTGTACACTATGGTGTGTTTCACAAGTTAATTTATTTGTTTACAACTGGGCTACATGCAAGCCGAAGCATTGTATTTAGAGTATCGTCATCTCTAGACACATAAAAGTAAAATTCTTCCTTGTTACAACAACTTACGTTATTGGAACCACGTTTAACATACAAGAAAAAGTACAAGCAAAAATTTTCCTTAAAAACTAATTATTTTGGCTTTAACAGTAGCTTGTACCTTGTCCTCTGTCAAGTTTTCCTGTGCATCCTCATTACTTTGATACAGATCATCTTTACATCAGTACCTTGATCATATCTGATAAAGTAAGTGTCAATCAAGCTTGTGCCCCCACTCTCCTCCAGGTCACAGAACAGTGGCCTACTGTGACTGGTTCAAGTTTTCGGGCATCACGCTGGCATCGGTCTCTCTGTTAGGTGTAACTTCTACTATATGGACTGTTTGTGTTTGATTACCCCAGTTAGTATCCCGTGAGGCTCTCGACTGAAATTCTCTTTGCCTTTGTGCGTTATTCTGCAAATGTGCATTACTTTGCTGGCTGAATTCTGCTGTCTGTGGGTTATTCAGTTGTATGGTACTGTTTCGTGTTTACCAAGCGATCGGCTGATTATTGACGGCAGCTTGTGTCTGTACATATTTTACAGGCTGGTCATATGGTACCTGCTCATTGTAGTTGTTTTTATTACATTTTTGCACATTTCTTTTATATCCACCCTTGAATTTACAGCTTTCATTATTGCCATTGTGATTACCGGTACCATTACTATAGGTCTGTGTGGGGTAAGGTTGCCATCCGTGTTGTACTACGAATCCGTTGTTAACTTGTTGGTCCATAAATCTCTGTGGCACTATCTGCGTACTAACAGGCTTGGGTTGTGCTGGTCTCCCTTTGTATATCTAATGTACTGAGTCCAGCACGGATAGAAAATATTCGGCATCGTGTTCTGGAATGGTAATGAGTTTTTCCCAAATATGAGGAGGAAGACGGCTCTTTAAAATTAACAGCTCATCTACTTGAAATACTGGGTTCATCCAGTATCTGGTTTTATTCAAATATTTTTCAAAATAGTCCCTTATGTTTCCATGTTTGCTATTGAATGGAGCTAGGTTGAACACTTCCAGTTTGAGCCTCTCTTGTCTGGCCTCAGACCAATATTTATCCAGAAAGGCTCTTCCATACTATTCATAGTAGTGGCAGTGTTCCACCATGTCCGTAGCCCACAGTAGAGTATCACCTTGTCTGTATACAGCAACAAATCTAATTTTCTGGGCTTCAGTCCAGGTACGAGGTAAAACATTTTGAAATGCCCTGGTAAAGACCACGGGGTTTGTTCTTTTCCCTTCGGAAGTAAATATTTGAAATTGTCGATGCCCAAGTAACCCTTCATCTGCAAGTAATGTTGACAAACATGGCTGCGCTGTCAGTGACAGACTTGTTTATGTTCACTTGTGGCGTAGAGCATGGCAACTGCGCTTGCTTGACAGCTACAGCTGCCGGCAAGTGTTGCTGTATTCCACACTCTTCGCTATTTTACTTCGACTGGCTAGCCACGTATTGTGGGTAACCAGTGCAAGTATCTAACTCCTCTAGAAGCATGGGTTTGTTTTCTGTCAAATGTTGCTTTGGAATGTCAGTATTTTTAGCAATACTGCCTTGTAACCTTTCCTCTGCTTCCTTAAAACCTGAATGTATTTTACCTAGAAACTGACTTTCTTTCTCTTTTAGAGCTGGTTCTATTGTATCTACATAAATTTTGTACTGTAACACTACCTTTTCAGCAAGGGTCCTGCTCTTATCCAGTGCCCTGGCTTCAGCTTTTTCAGTTATTTGCTTTACATCTGCACATATCTTAATGCTCTGTTTTTTGGCAAATTTTGACTCTAAACTTAACTTTGTACTCCTGTTGGTAAGTTTTTGCACATGTCTTGCAGCTCACTGACTGAATTTGTCACATTTTTTACCGACACATACACTTGGGATTGCATCTCTTGAATTTGGGAATATGCTTCACTGACATTTGCAACTCACCTGCTAGTTGTTCCCACTTATAATCTATGGATGATAACGTTCTTACATTGCGGGTATGTCAGTAATTATTTGTTGCTTTAGTTGTTTACCTAAGTCTGTCAGCTTCCCATATAGTTCGTCCGATAATTCAGTGCGTATAGTCTTGCTCACCTCACTGAACTGTTCACTAATATTATTCTTGAAATCGTTAAATATCTGATTGCACTTTGTAAACTGTTGTCCTATACCCATAACTTGTGTTACACTTTCCTGAAATTTCTGTTGGTTTTTTGAACTGTTGTGTTATTTATTGTACGAGTTGTATCAAATTGTGTGTCTCACTAGTATTTACGTTGTTGTTATGAACAGGAACAAGAACAGGAAACATTCTGTTCTTGCGTTCGCGATGTCGTGAGTAAGTAATCAGAGGAATTTTCGCTTTTAGCCCCTTCAGCTTCAATATTTCAAGAAATTTTTCCTGCTGGGAACTGAGAAAATGTCGAGTCGAGTGTCACAGAGGTGACATCATGATTAGTTATATTACCAGTGTCATCATTTATTGATAGTGGCCTGTCAACCTCGTTGATTTGGTTGCCTTTGGTCAGTTCACGAGTTGCCACATTATCTTCAACTGTTGCCAAGCTCGGATTCCCGACATCTTGATGTATCAAATTTTGTAATGAATTTTCAACAATAGCAATTCCTTTGACTCCATTGTACAAATTTTTTAACAAAAATTAGGAATAAAGTTTCTTCAAAAATGAAATTTTGTCTGTATTAGTACTTTTCAGTTAAACTAAATTTAGCTGCATTTTCACTACTGAACCTGATTATTATCTGACACAGTCCTATAGATTTTGAATGACATATCTTGCACTTTAATAATGACTTTGTACAAATTTTCGTCTTTTCTGTAGAAATGCACTTTCTGTAAAGGATATTAATTTGAAGGAAAAGAGATTATCTATTGCCAGAGAGACGGCACCAAGCGCGGCCATATAAGCATACAGCATTGCAGCTTCCTACCTTTACCACTGAAATCAGCATTCTGGGATCGGCTCATTTGTAGGCAGAATTGAATCTTAAATTGCTCTTTCAATGTTTTTATGATTCCCAATTTCGTGGACATGTAACAAATACAATGAAAGTTTCATTAGTTTTTTGTAGCAATAATATGAATCACTTATCTCAAAAATTTTTATCTCAACAATTGAAAGGTCTGGTCACATTTTGCTTGGCACCGTCCTTTAAAAGGCCATCACTGAATATGTATACGTGGGAGGAGGTAATGGAAACTGATTAATAATTGCTTGAATAACTGGAAAAATTGAGAAAAATTGATTGGGAAGAACAGTTGAAAGAAATTTGAAGGTAATTTAAGAGTCTATACACAATCCTGGGTGATCTTTAACTGATACTAATATCAACAGACCTTCAGTATCAATACATTCAAGGTAAGTATTCATAATTTACGTAACATAATGCTTCACATTAATTCCATTGTGTTTAGTTGTGATGGTGACAATGTCAATGCAGGTTTGCTCCTCCCAATATAGTGTAAATTCTTCTTGTCTGCTCCGAACCTCTTGATGCAAGATCTCGGCAATAGGCGAAATGATGAACAGACAGGGAGTGAACATCTTAAATGTACGAATAAATGTTGCTTTCCTAATAACTTTTTGTAATACTTTTAGTGTACGGATGAGAGATACACATTTTTTAACACTGCTGGTACGACAGATCCAAGCATATGTCCATACACTACCTCTTATAGAAACAAACGGGTGAATGTAAAGGAATTAATAAATTGAAGAGTGTTTTTTTTTTAAATTTTGTTTCATACAAATGTATCAAAACATTATCCTTGCCACAAAACAACTCGTTAATTTATATCTTTGTCAGTGTTTGTAACCCATTCAGTTTGCATACAACTTTCTTGTACTTATTGTGTTTACATGTAGGTTAAGCTTCTGCCTAGTTTCATATTCTTGTAAATCATAGTTATGTTTGAAGATGTTTTCTGTTTCATAAGATACTCCCTTTTGTAAAAATTTTTAACTCTTATACAAACCATGTTTTTTTAAGTAAGACCATTTTGAAATGAAAATAAAAACAAGTGGACATTTCTTAGGTATTTTATTTTTATGTGTAAGCCTGTACTTCAATCTACTCACAAGCGGACATTTCTCAGCTGTTTTAGTTTTATATGAAAATCTGTACTTCAGTCTACTTTTCCTATATTTCATTCTACTTTTCTACATAATTGCCAGTGATATTAAGGCACTCATTGTGTCGTATAACCGGCTTTAAATACTTTCCTTTTAGAAATCTGATGTCGTAGCATAACTTTCGATAATTGAAACATTATTTAACAGTTGCATAAATCACACTTCTTGACAGTTGAGGCAACTCATCACATAACGTTCAAATCATAAAGCATCTGTTCTCTCTCATTTTTTCACTAATTTTCTGCACCTAATTGTCTGTAATGACTGAAGGTTGCCCACTTCATTCATCATCATGCGCATTTGCACAACTGTCCTTAAAAGCTCTCACTCTTTTCTATAACATCACATCACTCGTAAGTATCAAGAAGTGTGCTTATTGCAGTTGTTAGAGAACATTTAAATTATCAATAGCTGGTTGTACAACATAAGTGTCTCAATATTAGTGAGAATTATGTAGAAAAGTAGATTAAAGTACAAGCCTTCGTGTAAAAATAAAATTGCTACGAAAAGTGTACGTGTTTTATTTTTATTTCAAAACAGTACTTACTTAAGACGTACCTTGCTTGTACAAACAAGGGAGTGATTCAGACGACCATGTTAAAAATATGTCTGCACTTAGGTTTCCTTATAACTTTGATAATCTTTTTCTCTATTTTAACGATGTAGGAAAGGACAGGTTGCTACTTACTGTAAGGAAGACACGTGAAGTTGCAGACAGGCAAAATTAAAAGCGTAAAGCTTTCGGCCACAGCCTTCATCAGTAGAAGAGAGACACACATCATTCACACACACAAGCACACACACCTGACGCACACACGATCGCCAACTGTAGCATCTTAGCCATGTGTACCTGAGGTGCACTTGCTTGTGTGTTTGATGTTGTGGGTCTCTTACTGTTGAAGGCGTTGGGGAAAAGCTCTATGTAAGTGTTTTTTAATTGTACCTACCTGTAACTTGATGTGTCTTCTTTATGATAAGTAGCAATCTGTCTTTTCCTACGTTGTTGATATTCCTACCTGAAGTTTCCATTGTTCAATTTTTCTGTGTTTTAAATGTTTTATTTGTTTATTTCTTTATGTTATTGTGGAATTCCTCCATAAAATTATTTCGTACATCAGTGGGTTCTATATACTATCATGGTACATTGTCACCAGTGATGAGCAACTTGTATATTTTGAGTGAGATCTTAATACCTTACATAAGTGTACTCAGTTTTTTATTTAGATTGTTAAGGTGCAGCTCCCACTTAAAATCCTCCTGAGTATATATGCCTAAATATTTTGTATGACACATTTGAGATATTTTTTCCTTCGTTTCCTGCAGATTTTCATGACTGTGGTTTAATTTAAATATTAGTGTCATCTGTGAAGAGCACTGTGGTTCCATCATGTATTTATTAACCAAGTCCTTTACATGTGTCAGAAATAGGACAGGTCCCAGGACTGGCCCACATGGGACGCCATACTTCATTTTTTGCTCATTGCTGCAAAAACTAGAAATGTTTGTGTTTCACTGTCTTTGTGTATTATTTCTTCAATCTGTTGTTGATTTTTGAGGTATAATTGGATCCACCTTTCAGACTGGCCTCTAATTCCATAAGTATTTAACCTATGCAAGAGAATGTCGTCAGAAATCAAGAAATATTCCAGATACATAATGCTTATCATCCACTTCCGGTAATACTTCATTTACAAAGGCAAAAATTGCTCTGTAAATGGACTTCCTAGTTCTGAACCCATGTTGAGAGTCATTTATCAGCCTTCCTTTATTTAAGAAGGCAATTTTTAGTCTATTTGAAAATACCCCAGTCTCAAATGATAAATTTACTATGTCTGTAAGTAGTTCTACAATAAATGTTACACTAGATTTGATATTAGCATCTAGTACCTCATCAGCACCCACTGAATGTATATTAGGTAATCCTTTTATAATTTTAGGCAGTTCCTCAAGTGTTGTTAGTACATGAATAACATATTTGCATAAATTTGTTGGACTGACTGTATCTCCTTACTGTCTGGCTATTGTCATTATGTGTATTTATCAACTGTTGTGGTATATTTGAGAAATAATGTTTGAAAGTGCAAGCCACTTTTCTGGTGTCAGGCAATTTATTATTGTTCATAATCAGTTTTGTATTACAGTCTTCACGTGACATTGCACCTGTTTCTCCACTTACAATTTGCCAGGTTGCTTTAGTCCCATTCTAAGAAATACAGATTAGAGTATCATGTATATGTGTTAGTATTTGTTTGTATCTGTTGAAGTTGGTAATGAAATCAGAACTAGTATTTTGCTTGGAGAACTCATTTGGTCTCATTTTGACACAGTATCTTCATCGCATTTGTGACCCACTAGTTTGTTTTTTGAACAGAGTTACATGTAATTTTATCTTGGGAAAAACTTAAATAAATAGTAAAGCTTAAATGTGGCCATAAACTTAAGTTTTTAATATGCTGTATACATCATTCCAGTATTGACCCTTCAAGCGAAAACGAAAATATTCCACATTTTTTTGAACTGAAATTCTTTACAGTGCATCTTATTCTGCGGAGTTTTGAGTTTCCTGTAACATTCATTGTAAGCATTTGGGCATAGTGTTCACTAAGACCTTTGTATACCAATTGTGTGTTAGTCATATTTGCATGTATTTCCCAAAATTTAGCCTGTGACATGATGCGGAAGTTGCTGTTTTTCAAAATGGTTAGATTACATTTCAGCTTATGTTGAATGTCTGTAATAAATTTATATCATCTTAGAATTTATTTGATTGTGAGAAATCAGTATTGAAGTCACCACATATAATTATATTTTTCTTGGGCAAGTGAATTTCTTCCAAAAATATCTCCATGTGATTAAAAAACACTTTTCTGTTTCTGTCCGGTGACCTGTGTATGCGAAAGATAATTGTATTTTGTCTTGCTATTTCCATTACAGAGAATTCCATGTATTTTTCAGTGGACAGGATATGATATTTAGATATAATGTTCAATCCAGATTGTCGAACACCTGCGCAGATACCCCCATGACTCAGTATTCTCTACAAAATATATTTGAAAATTTAAAATGAGGAATGTAAATCAGGTTTAATGTATCTTGTTGGAGCCAGTTTTCAGTGAAGCATAGGGCAGAAATGTTATTCAGATCATTTAACAAAATTTCTATTTCATTAAGTTTATTGGGCAATGAATTTAACATTTCTGCTGCAGCAATTTAAAACTAGCTACAGGGAATACATCATTTTGTTGTGTGATCACTTACCTCACATTTTGCACTAGTTTCCCTAGTGGGGAAAAAATCCTGATTCTTTTCCTGGTGTGGGAGTCTTGGTGTTGACTTTTGACTTATTGGTTCATAGGATGAGTGATTCTACCATTCTTCCATTGAGATGTTTTGAATTCCACTTTATTACAATTCTTTTTCACCCATCTAACCACTAATGACAACCTTGTTGCTATGTTTGTTGGTTTAAATTCAGCTTGGTAGGTGTGCTGCTGTTTTTTTTCTTTTTGCTTGTTTATGATTACAGACTAGTCCATAATTGTCTGTTATTGTTTGATACTTTCACTTCAAGACATCACTTTTTACCTGTTTGCATATCTGTGTATGCTTTAGTTATGTACTTGGTATTTCTATTTTTGCCATATGTATGAAAGAGGCAAGCCTATTACAAATGTGAATCTTTCCTTGTCTTTTTAAATGTAGACCACGAGATGTATATTCATTTCTTTTCAGTCATTGGATTTCACAAAAGATTCAACTCTTAATTAAAGAGAAAAATACAGTAGTTTATGACTTTTTAGTTTTGTAAGAACAAAGAGCATAGCCGATAAGGTAAACATGTGCACTATTTATGCCCTTATAAATATTTACTGGTGTGCTTATATTCATATATTTTTGCTAGCAAATAAATGTCATTGTTTTGAAATGCTGTGTCACTTCTCATTACTTTAGCATGCAAAGTTGAGCAAGAACAAGCATTGTGAAGTTTGCTTTGGCCATTAATAAACTTTATTGTTGTTAGTTCCTCAATTCCAGTACTATACTTTGACTTTTTGTATCATAGGTGGTATGTCATAACTCTCATAACCTCACTTTCACAATTTGGTACTGGACTAAAGTGAATTGATGTAATGCCTGTTTTGAATACACATTGATGTGATGATGGTGATGTGATGATCCGTTGACATCTAGTGTGAATGGATCTTAATTCTAAGCAAATGTCGATTATTCCCGGTTCCTTGTTTTGATTTAGATCATTCAGTGTTTTAACATTTTTGAAATGTTAAGGATAATAAGTTGCCGTCTCTTTGTCTAAGAACAGATGATGAATGCAGCTAGCTGCTAACTTTGTGTAATGTCTTGTCTGTATAGATGTGTATCTGTTGCCTTTAAGATCCCTTCACCTTCACACACAAATCTATACAGTAAAGTAAGGGCCTCCCAATTGTTGGTTGATCCGTGATAAGACAGGCGAAAAGTTAGGCTAATGGAGGATTATTAGTATTATCTCTATTTTCATTCGCTCTCTCTCTCTCTCTCTCTCTCTCTCTCTCTCTCTCTCTCTTTCTCTCCTTTATCTATGTACAGTTTTTAATATAATATTTCATTACATTAAATCAGCTAAATAGAATCTTTGGTGGAGTCCTTTGTCTTGGTAATCAGCGGCTGGCTTGCTGTAAGAGATCTTTACATTTATTATTACTGTTAAACACTGCATTCAGTCGGGAGAATCAATCGTGTGGACAATTTGTTCCTTTTACGAAAGATTGCGAATTCCAGATGTGTACGAAGCCTTTTTGGACGATTTAACACAGACTCAGTGATTGCAGGCTCTCTTCGACACAGCTGAAACTTCCCCACTAATTACAGGGCCAACGTGATCATCAAATGATTCAGAAAAAACTCATTCGTTCATTCACTCCAGAACAAAAAAAGTCACAAGCCTTATTTATGAAGGAAATTGTGTATTAAATCCATCTCCATTACATGTCCAGATCTCCGGTGATTCCACGTCTTAATTATTTTCCGTTTACAGTTTCTTTCTCTTCAAACAAACCACTAGCGGCACAAATGTTAATTGGCTCACTTTAGCGAGAAGAAAAGCAGAATATGTATCTCTCAGAAACACGTCAATCCCTCAACAGATACTCCAGAAGCTGTCCTAGTTACCACTCTAACAACCTTGGAGAATGCATATATGCATCTCTGTTATTTCAAAGAATAAACGTACTAGAAAATACTTTGGCGTCGACGAGCTGTCGCCGCATATATTACGAGAAAATCAGATCAGATAACTTTTCCAAAGTGAATGAATGTGGGTGGTTTGATTGACAATGATTAATTGGTGCGTGGTAGAGGGTATTTTCTGTGGGGGCATTACAAGTGCTCTCTGAAGTTGTTTTTGCAATATCATAGCTTCCTTTTCATCTTCATGTACTTCTTATTGTGCAACTTTACTGAAAGGAGGGATCAGTCAATGTTACATATTCAGAGGTGTCGAGGAATAGTCAATTTAGTAATGGAAGGAAATATGGAGGGTAAAAATTGTAAAGGGAGACCTAGGCTTGATTACAGTAAAATGGTTGCAGTTGTTATGTAAAGATGAAGAGGCATGCACAGAATAGACTAGTGTGGAGAGCTACATCAAACCTGTCTTTGGACTGATGACAACAACAACAACAACAACAACAACAACAAAAAACCAGTAATAATAGTGTCTTCAAGGTAATTTTGTTTGTATAGGCCTTTGTGTGTATTCTTCCACTTTTGAGCCATTCCTTCTTTGTAACAGCCAAGCTTGCAACAATAACTTCCACTTAAGCTACATTAATTCTCTTGATTTGGAACAGTAAAATGTAGTATATTCTCTTCCTTATGGGCTTCTGTCTGTCTGTACAGTTTTAGGAACTGTCATTGAGAACTAACAGAATTTTGATATTTCTCTTCGCAAGTGCCCTTGGTCCTCCTCCGTCATATAGTATATTTTGTGTTTGTTATCTTTCTGGTGCATTCAAAGTGTGGCCCAAATGTCTCATTCTATCCCGTCTTTGTCAAATTCCAAAGACTCCTTAAAAATAGTTAAAGATACTGACACTCATCGTCAATTTTGTCCTCTGCTGTATTTGAATGCCATCCCCTACCAGGTTCTATTTGCTTTTCAGTTGCACTGTCTTCCCTGACTTTTTCTCCAAAATTCTTTGAAGATTTACTAAATTTTTCATTACCTCTTAGTCTGACAAGTTATGAGCCATTTTCAATAGCTGTAATGCAACTTACACACAACAAAGCACTTTAGACAAAGCATGACACAATAATCAGCTCACAAGTGTTGGCATAATTGTAGTAGCACATTAAAATCACCTGCAATGCAACTAAGCATTTGTGACACTCTCAGGTGACATAGGCGCATAGAGAAGTGTTAAGTGGTCAAAATGATTACTGCCACAGTCATAGGTATACAATGAGAAATAAAAGCAGTGGGTATAGCTACAGGTCTGTAGTTTTTGCAGTGCAGACTGTGTGGAAAAGCAGTAAGAGCCTCACAGTATTCAAGTTTATGGCAAAACTGTCATGACAGGTGGGCAAAATGTCAATGTGGTTAATTCGATTTCTTCAATTGTTCTAAAGGTAAGGAGACAAGTATTCAATGTAGGCGAAATATTGTAACTGTTAATCATATATGAGTGTACTCATAAACTGTATAGTTTACCTGTAGTCCATATAAGTCAACCTTATATATGTTATGTAAATTTATATTCTGGCCAAGAACAAACTTCTCTGTGTAACAATAACTGACACTTGCTGATTATGAAGTATTCACTTGAAAAAGAAAAAAGTCACTCTTCACAACACTAAATTTCATGTTTCCTAGTTTAATAGTTTAATACTTTACAACTTGACAATGCCAGTTATTTAGTTAATTAATGTATTGATAGTTTAAGCAGCTAGATAGACAAAAAGAAAAATCATTTTAAATCTTAGTCCCCTTAATTGTTATTATGGGGACTGGTCTCCAAGGCTGCTCTCAATGAAAAGATGCAGAACATATGCATTGGCCCTCATATAACTCGCACAGCTTTCACTGCAGTATCAACACACAAAGTAATTCCCCTCCAAAATACAATATATCTACAAGACTCCCCCCCGCTCTCTCTCTCTCTCTCTCTCTCTCTCGCACACACACACACACACACACACACACACACACACACACACACACACAGAGTTTTCTTAATTAGATACTACTAATCTATTCTTCACAATATATGTAACAAGGGTACAAATCAAGCCCAATATATGAGTATTTAAGGGCTGGAAAACTTCCAGTGTAGATGACTGGGATGTGTGTAAAATTAACATATCTGAAGTGGCTTCAGAGTATCTGACATGACGTCAGCTAGACCTCATATCTTATTGTAATGTTATATCTTGAAATCTAAGTATACCTCAGCATATATGTTGCTGAGGATTCCCTGTAACTTCTGCCCCTCCTCCTTTTGCAGTTGGCATGCATCTTACATAATTTTATTGAAATGTTCTATCAGCATGCATCTATATGCCAAATAGACCTGTCAGAGTCTTTTATTATGCTAGGAACATTAGTAACTGCATGTAGTAATAATCTTGCTAAGTTTTTGCCCAGTGGTGTAAAACAAAGGAATAAAGGAGTAATGTCAGTAATTTTGTAAACAGTTATGGAATCAAATATCAAAGATGATGAGTTTCGAATGAGTATGACATTACACTTGTTGATTTATTCATATCTCTAATAAGTTCCTTTCACTGAAGAAACTCGTACTTAAGTTCCTGCCCTTAACTTTTCAGTTTGGTTGATGACTTATATTGTTCCTTCCATGTTATAGATCTTGTGAAAAAGTCACTTGCTATTGCTGGAAATGCCATGAACATAATAGGCAGTAAGCTTATTGCTGCAAATCTAAAATATCTCTTCACTCACTGGTGCCTTAGTAAATACCAAATACAGGTAAGCTAATCATTTTTTGGCCATTGTGTAACTCTGATTGATTGCCTCAGTGGCTCATTTTAATACAGAAGTGTTATTAGTATCTAAATTTAGAAACATATGTTTCATAATGAGGAATTTTTGGGGTCAGCAGTGCTATCATTTTTATAGAACATGCATTTGATTATCAAATCTCTTTAGAATGTATTTGTTGGGCTCTTTATGTTAGTTGAAATCTGTATTTAATGCTGCCTCTGTCTCTTTTGTGGACAGAGGTTAAACCAGTGTAATATGCAGATAGTGTTTTTATTCATTCATGTAATTATGTTTTTATTGTTTGTTTTAAATATGCCCTACAATAATTTTAGAGAGTGTAAAATAAACTATTTGGCATCAAAATTGAAAAAATACTATAATTTAAATTTTTGCTTTTATGGCAGACAAACATTACAACATTATGGCTGGAAACTGTATCCTCCCACTCTTTCTTTTTCCTCCACTCTCATTGACGTATTAAACACAGAAAAAATTGAGAGCTGATGACAGTGTAAACTATGTTTGTGTAAAAAAAAGGCTCCAATTGTGCCTCTTCTTGTGGCTGGTCAGCTGATTTGAAAATTATGTGGGATGGTGATTAACAGTGTTAAGAGACAGTACAACCTACCAATCCTTAGCAGAAATAACAAAAAGCAGTTACATATAATAAAGGTGCTGGTAGAGTCATGTGGAGGAAATGAGTCTCCTAATACAGGGGAAATTGCTTTTGTGTATTGTCAAGAGACATATTTGGATCCTTAGTTGCCTGCAGTGAAATGCTGCAACCTCCGTAGAATAGACTAATTAATGATGTAGATGAGGATGGAGGAGCTATACTTGCTGATGAACTGTACAGGTCGATTCAGAAAGAAAGAATGTATTTCAGTTGCTTATTATGGACAAACCATGAAAGATAGACACACATTGAGCATGAAGGTTCAAAGTTTTGACACATTTGTGCTGTTGTCTGCTTGTAACAACCTGATGACTACACCACAAGAGAAATTATTTTGTGTGTTGGAATTTAAGGTAAGTCATTTCATTGTTCATGTGTGACTTGCATTTTGTTGCCAAATTAGCAAGAAGCCACCTCTGTACAAGAATATTTATGGCTAGCATAAATTCTTGGAAGTTTGTTGCACGTGCAAAGGGAAGAGCACTAATCAGCCATGCACATGTGATGAAAATGTCGAGTGTATCCCAGGTGCATTCACATGGAGCCCTCGGAAGTCCACAAGATGGGCATGCCAGGAACTTCAGCTTCCTCAAACAATGATTTGGCAAGTTCTGAAACGACGCCTGCCTGACAGCACTCTGCCTCACTTTCACCTTGAGGGGCAGCATTATCTTAACAACAGCATCCTCCAATGTTGGATTGGAAGAGGTGGACAACAAGACCTCATCCATAATTTTTGGCCTCCCATGTCAGCAGACCTCACAGCTTGCAATTTTTTTTTCTGTTGGGGTACATAAAAGATGGGGTCTTCATCCCACGAATGGCGGCTACTCTTCAAGATCTGAGAAATGGAATTGTTGAGGGCATCGCTTCAGTAAACAGGGACCTGGTGATTCATAAGAGAAATGAGATGGACTGCCATTTTGATCTTTCTTGAGCAATGCATGATTCTCATGTTAAGTGTATGGTATAGTGTCTATGTGAACATAAAACTTTGAACCTCCTTCCCTCCACCAGCGACATGCCCAGTGTATTTCTATCATTCACAGTTTGTCTGTAATGAACAATTAAAATCTGTTCTTTCTTTTTGAATCACCCAGTATATCTCTGCTCTAGATGCTGTAATACTCATTCAGAAACTGTGAACGTCACAAGATTACAGTGTGTTCAGAATATATGCCTCCACATGATAACATGAAACTGATGTTACAAGTTGTTGTTTCTTTTGAGAGGTGAATATTTTTCCTATCATAAGACTCTTCCAAGATTAGTCCATATATACTTCACAGCACTTTATGGAGGTAAGTGGCACGGTGGTTAAGGCAAAGAAATTGCACTCAGCGGGAACTGCAGTCACACGAGGTCTGTTCAAAAAATTCCGAAACATTCGTAATTTTGTGGCAATTGTTTGTTGGGCCAAAATACAATTGGCATCTCTGTGTATTCCTGTGTTTAATGTGTAACTGCTGGAAGTTTCGTTGTTGTATGTCTGTTATTGTTCACTGCTGTATTGATTAGAATGTTGTGTCACACAGTTTGCGAATTTCAAGATGGCGGGGTTAGAGGAGCAACACATCTGCATTAAATTTTGCATGAAACTCAAGAAGCCCTTGATAAAGACACCTCAAATGATGCAGGAGCCTATGGTGATGAGGGCTTCAGCCGTACTCAGTGTTGCGAATAGTTGACATGGTTTAAAAATGGCTGGCTGGAGGTTAAAGCTGACCATAGTTCGGTACTTCCTTCAGCGTCTACTGATAATGCTTGAGTCAGGAACATCAACAAAATTGTGCATGCCATTTAAAGACTGACTGTCCGATAGATTGCAGAAAAATGTAATATTTCACTTGGATCATGTAATTAAATCCTGACACAACATTTTGGAATGCATCGTGTTGCCACCAACTTTGCCCGAAGGCTCACGAGTCAAAATAAGTAAGACCTTCGCATTGCAGTCTGTGAAGAGATTTTGGATCATGCAGATGAGCATGAGCTGTTGCTTAAGAGAATCAACTGATGATGAGATGTGGCTCTATGGTTATTATGTTGAGACCAAGGTTCTATCTTCTCAATGGGTCAGGAAATGTTCTCCAAGACCAAAAAAAGCTCGTCAGGTCAGGTCAAATGTCAAAGCCATACTGATAATTTTCTTTGCCTTTGACACAATTTCATCATGAATTCATGCCATAGGTACAAACTGTTAATCAGTAGTATTATCGGGAGGGGCTGCGATGCCTGCGAGAAAATGTGAGAAGCAAACAGCCTGAGATGTGCCGAGATATGGCTCTTGCACCACTATAATGCACCCGCACGATCATCGTTGTTGGTGTGTGGCTGTTGCACAAAAAACGAAATCGCTGTGCTGCCTCATGCTCATTACTCTCCAGAACTGCCCCCTGCGAAGTGTTTTATTTCCAAAGTTGAAAACCCCATTGAAAAGACGAAGATGTGCAGTGGTAGATGAGACAAAAGAAAATTTGCAGATGACACTTCGCGTTATCCAGCAGGAGGCATACCAAGACTGCTTCAATGCTTGGAGATGCTGTTGGGAGCGGTTTATCAATTGTGGAGGAGAATATTTCGAAGGAGGCCATGCACAACAAGTAAAAGGCAAGTGTAGAAAAATTTTGTGGACAAAGTTACAGAATTTTTTTGACCAGACCACTTATTCCTATTGGCTCTTCTCGATTTAGTTTTTCTGTAGTTTCTCCAAATTATTTCAGGTGACCACAGGCATTTTTGCTTAAACGGGTTGTATTCTATAAGAATACAATAAATTTGGTGAGAGAGAAAGGTATGACGATAGCGTTATAATCAGCAGTGCCTGTCTAGTGGTAAAGTTTTTTCTTTTACACAAATGCCATGCATCACATGACAATAGGTACTGCTTTTAGTCTTCAGCAAGATGAACTAGAAGTAATTACTTTTGAAACATCTCTTGCTATTAATGATAATTACTTCTCCTCTCGTATTATGGCAATGCCGATGACGATGCTGCAGTTGTCTTATTGGAGGTTATTCCCATGCACTCAATGATTTGCTGCAATGATTCATGATGCTCGTAGAGGGGAATAGGTGTACCTGAAGCTCATAGAAATAGAATACTTTTCTTCCACGAACTATCCATTTTTTATTTGTTTGGCGCATTTAGAACAAAATACATCCATACACCGCAGTGGATGAGAACAGAAGAGCTATGTTACAAGCATTAAAACAAGAAAGGTGTTTTTAAAAAAAATCTGAAGGTATCATTTTTAATTTTTCTGCCACCGCTTCAGACTGTATTAGTGCATTGTAATTTGAATTAAGATATCTTTGGTACATTCAACTGGTGCCTGTATGAAAATACATCTCGTTTGTTCATGCAGATAAACCTTGTAGGTACATACACACCCCGTGTTTCTTCAATTGCTCCACCTATAATGAGGAGTGATGTCAATAAGCCTAAAACCCTAACCTGGCTTTCTTCCTTCAACATTATTAATCATGTTCTTGTTAAGTGTTGCACGCAACTGGTCTATCAGTGACACTCCTGTAACTCTCTACCCTTCACCAAGATTTGCCACTTGCTGCATGTGTAACATTCATAAGCTATTCAGGCTGTCCAGGTTATGCTGGATGATAAACACCTTGGGGAAAAATGTAAGCCATGTTGCAGAGACGACCATGAAAAATGATGAAAAAGTATGTGTCTCAGAGTGTGTTGACATTTGTTTCAACCACCTTCATCACATTGCAGGAATCAATTCCTGACACTTTAAAATCTCCCACTTTCTTCCCCATTGTGTACCATCATTTGTGTTACCATTCATGTATTATTTAGAATGTGCCATAATTACCTGATTATAAGACGAAGTTCTTTCTCAGATTTGTCATTCGGGAAATATGGCGTTGTATTTTATTCACAGATTATGCAATTGCTGCTGCGGTCAATGTTTCTGCATTGTTTAATAGATTATCTTAGGGGTTGTCTTACATTTACAGATGAAGCTTTATTTTATTTTGAGCAATCCCAAAGGGTAGGGCTCAGCAAACAATGCTTGCATTCAGATAGGCTCGAGATTGCCATTGGGCAAAGTTGGTGGCAACATGATGCATTCCATAATGTTGTCAGGATTTAATTACATGATCCAGTACGGTATCGACCTTGCTCGACCAGTCACGTGGCATATGATCTGCAGTGGTAGCACAGGGGATACGCTAGAAACTATGTACTAGCAACTGCAGCAACCTAATGCTCTAAATTCTATCAGCTTACAAACTTTGTTGTATTTGAAGAGGTTTGTAATTAAAGTTATCACACATGTGGAGACTGTATACATACATTTACACTCCTTTTTAAGTAAAGGTAATGTTCAGAGGCAAAAATCTTCTCCTTCATAAACCATTACTAGACTCTGAAGCCAAGTGTATATTTTGTTTGTTTATGAGAGACTGTTATGACTTGTCAGGCGGGTTGCAAATGAGAAATTTGGTCGCTGTTCTCACTTATTAGAATATCCGGGGAAAAACTTTACCAGTTTTTAATCAAGTTTGGTACAAGCTGATGACATTTAGAAGAAACAAGAAAGAAAATTAATCAGAAATGAAATGACTGAAAAACAAAATAAATCATATTAAACTGGCTAAAATTATTATTGTAAGAATAAATTACAGTGGAAAGACCTGTTGTGGAGATAGTACCAACAGACATAACTACGTAGCGAGTTCGAAAACTGGACTGAATCATAATTGCTATCGTTTATTTATTTATTAGTTGCTACTGTTACATATAACCTGCACTCTGGAAGATATTGCCATCCACATTTCACTTTTGCTCAAGAACAGCACTATAGAACATTGAATAGGGCTCAGTGACACCAACTTGGCTGTGAACTAGGATGAGAGTGAGGAGGGAGTGGTGGGCACGCACAAATTATGTTGTGTTGCCAACCATGGAATGTATACTGCGTACTTTGGCTTTTTATGTACATCTACCATGTTTAAACTGCAGTTTGACTGAATCCATTTACACTCAGATTTGACTTGACTTCGAAATTGGACACATACTCAACAACAGCACACGTTTCTGCAGGAGATTCTAAAAGTCAAGATTGGGGCCAGCGGCATACTTATGTGTTTCACGCAACAACATTGTCAACACTCACCGTGAGATATGATGGGAACAACTTCGGGTGTGTCAACTGCTGGTCCTACACAGCCAGTGAGGAGGAGCAGGCAGGTGATATGGTCGGAAGCAAGAGACATCATAACATTCTCATGTCAGTATAGAAGGAAAATTTGGTATGTCTACAGGAAAAAACAGCTGTGTTCTCAGGTCGCACCGGAATCACACCTCAGAAAGTGCAACATATTCAGGAGCAACTACCAAATATTTTCCACACTGATGATCTAAGTTTCACATCCTGTTAGGATGATGATGATGATGATGATGATGATGATGATGATGATGGTGATGGTGATGATGATGACGACGACGACAATGATGAATAATAGTGATACCACAGACAACAGTCAAAGTAAACAAAAAAAGGCAGTGAAGTTAAAAATTGATGTAAACAATTTCTTTTTTGTTTATTTTATTTCTCCTTGGTTCACCAAAACATAGACAATGAATAAATGGCATAAGTTTAGAAGAGATGTGTACGTTATTACTTTAGGCAGAGAAAGTTTATGATTTTAATTAGTCAGAATATGTTAGAAAATAAATTTTTCTCAAGGAGCCCTGTAAAAAAAATGGGGGTTGTCTTATATTCAGAGTCATCTTATAATCGGGTAAATATGGTATTACTCCCACTTTCCCAAACTCCCTTTTTCATTTATTCTGTTTCTGTCCGTGACCATCATATAATTTTCTAATTTATCTCTACTGCATTCTCTTCCCTCTCTTCACGAACCCCCTGTTCTATCTTCCCACCAGCACTGTTAAGCATTTCTCCCCTGTTGTGTATATAGTACTTTTTACCAAGGATCTGTGGACGTGGTGAATAGAAATCCATTGCTTTAGTGATTACCCTGACCTGTTGTTGTTGTTGTGGTCTTCAGTCCTGAGACTGGTTTGATGCAGCTCTCCATGCTACTCTATCTTGTGCAAGCTTTTTCATCTCCCAGTACCTACTGCAACCTACATCCTTCTGAATCTGCTTAGTGTATTCATCTCTTGGTCTCCCTCTACGATTTTTACCCTCCACGCTGCCCTCCAATACTAAATTGGTGATCCCTTGATGCCTCAGAACATGTCCTACCAACCGATCCCTTCTTCTGGTCAAGTTGCGCCACAAACTTCTCTTCTCCCCAATCCTATCCAATACTTCCTCATTAGTTATGTGATCTACCCATCTAATCTTCAGCATTCTTCTGTAGCACCACATGGTGATCTATTATAATGAGTTATTTGGAATTAATGAATTTTGAAATAGCACTCAATCTCAAGTCAGTGTAACTTACAGACAGAACAATTTAGTAGCCTGCCACCAATAATTATGTTGTAGTGTAATTGTAGTAGCTGGACCTTCTGCTACATTATAAGCATAATCCCGTATGACGAATCAAATTATTAATCAGATTGTTGATCCTATCAGCTGTTTGTATAAATTTACACCCCTAAGGAAATTTGGCTCATGTGCCCAATTTCATCAGCTGTAGGAATAGTGCTCATTCTTTCCTGTCGTGTTTTTATCTTAGTCTCAGTATCTTTAAAATTTTTTATTGATTTCATATTTGCCATTGCTATAATTTCTTAAGTGACTTGAGTCTAAATGTTGATAATATCTAGTGAAAAGTAATTTTTTTCTTTTTTCTCTCAGGAGTTTCCGTGGCTGTTACTGGAATGTTCTTCAGAGGCTGACTTTTATACAACACATCTTAAAACTATTGTACCTATACTATTTTTCAATCGAGATCTAGATATCATTGAAGAACTTTGTTTAAAAGTGGGTAAAGATCTGAAATTGGTTACTGAGGTTAGTAATTTTATGCATATTATTGAGTTACACAGAAAATCTCTGACAAGCTGTTACGATAGGATGATTTGTGAATCCATACATTGATGATCATTATATTTTAGTTTTGCTTTATTTTTCATAAAAAAGATGTGCTAGTATTTGACTTTATGATCATAATGGTATGTATCTCTTAATGATAAAATATTCTCTGGTTTCGAGCCACATCAAGTGGTTATCTGCCATGAGCTTTTGGCTGAAATCTCCTCTGCCATTGTCAAGTGGTTGGCCGTCATCAGAATGCCTGTGCCATGCTTATATAGCCATACCACCATCAGTGACGTCACTGGTGCCTAGTCCCCAACCATATAGGGCAATGTTTTCGTTGTGCGACTGTCGCGCCCACTTCAACTCCCCGATCACAGGATCACAGTCCATACTCAGCTGAAATCCAACATCTTTAGTGAGCCAATATTTAGATCTCTATTGTTTCGTATATTATGCTGTCCCATAAGCTGTTGGTCTGTTTAGTAATAGAAGTAACGTCGAATGCAATTTGGTGTCCACTTTCCACTGCGTGCTCCGCTACAGCTGATTTTGTTGGGATAGTGTTGGCGGAAACACCTTTCATGTTCTATGCGACACTGTTCAATAGTACGGACAGTCTGACCCACATAAAGTTGCCTAACACAACCACCCCCCCCCCCCTCACACACACACACACACACACACACACACACACACACACACACACACACACATATGGTATTTTGTGCATTCCCGGTGGTCTGAGGCCTACAATGTCTTTAAGAGGCTTCATTAGCTGCCACTTTTAAGTAAATGTAACATTCCAAAATGGCTGTGTTCTCCTACAGAAAACGGTTGATTCGGAGCCCAGACCAGTTTTTTTTTTAAATATATATGAGAGACTGTAATAATTTACTAAGTGAATTGAAAATGAGAAATTTGGTCACTGTTCATGTATTAGAATACTGGGTAAGAATGTTACTAGCTTTTAGTTAGCTTTGGAACATGATAGTGACATTCTGTTGAAACAAGAAGGAAGCTTAATCCAGAATGGAATATCTAGCAAAGGAAATAAATCATATTAAACTGACTGTAATTGTTGTTGTGAGAATAAATTACACCGGGAAGACCCGTTGCAGAGGTAGTTCTGACAGGTATCAATAGATTGCCGGACGAATGAGAGTTCAAGAATGGGACTGAATCGTAATTGTGATCTTTTGTTTATGTATTAGTTGGTATTGTTACATATGAACTGCACACAAGAAGATATTGCAATCTGTTTCCCACAGATGCTTTAGTTTAGCACTATGAAAGGGTTGGAAGGGGAATAGAGACACCAGCTTGGCTGAGAGCTATGAAAATGATTGCTGAGAAGGGAGCAGTGAGCGATCATACTTTGGCTTTTTCTGAACATATAACACACTTAAACTGCAGTCTGTGTGAGTCCAGTTCAGTTGAACTAGTTTAAATATTGGACAAATACTCAGCAGTAGTATTCTTTTCTGCAAGATACAGTAAAAGTCTGAATGGGGGCCAGTGGCGTACTTACATGTTTCTTGCTGCAATATTGTTGACACTCGCTGTGACGTCTGACAGTAATGAAAGAGGGTTGTGTCGGCTGGCTCTACACGGGCAATGAGATGAGAGAGTGCCAGGTGGACAATATGTTTGGAAGCAAGAGACTTTGTAACATTCTCACATCAGAATAGAAGCTAAACTGGATATGCATTCGGGGGCTGCGAAAGCTGTATCCTCAGGTCCCACCGTAATGAAAAGGATAGTTGCTACTCACCTTATAGGGTAGATGTTGAGTCGCAGAAAGGCACAACAAAAGACTGTCGGAAAGTTAGCTTTCAGCCAACAAGGCATTTGTCAAAGGAAGGCCAGGAGGTTTAAGGGAATGTAGGATATACTGCAGGGAGAGTTCCTACCTGCACAATCCAGAAAAGCTGGTGTTGGTGGGAAGGGTCCATATGGCACACACTGTGAAGCAGTCATTGAAATCATGGGTGTCGTTTCGGGTGGCATGCTCAGCAAGAGAATGGTCCAGTTGTTTCTTGGCCACAGTTTGTCGGTGGCCATTCTTGCAGACAGACAGCTTGTTGGGTGTGGTGCCCACATAGAATGCAGCACAGTGGTTGCAGGTTAGCTTGTGAAACACGACTGGTTTCACAAGTAGCCTTGCCTTTGATGGGGTAGGTTATGATAGTGACAGGATGGTGGGAGGATGTATGGGACAGTTCTTGCATCTAGGTGTCTTACAGGGATATAAGCTGTGAGGGGAGAGTTTGGGAGCAGGAGATGTGTAGGGATGGACGAATATATTGTTTACGATCGATGAGTGGCAGAATACCACTATGGAAGGGTCGGAAACAATAGTGGTAGAGCATTTCTCAGTGTAGGGCACAACTAGAGTTAGTTGAAACATGGGTGGAGGATGTAATTCCGTTGCTCCAGTCCTGGGGGAGGGTACTGAATCTTGAGGGGAGTGTCCCTATGTGGCCGGACGTGGTAGTTTGGTAGGTAGTGGGTGACCGGAGAGATAAGGCACGGAGATCTGTTCTTGTACAAGGTTGGGAGGGTAATAATGAACTGCGATAGCCTCAGTGAGACCCTTGGCGTATTTCAAGATGGTCCACTTATTTCTACAGATGCGATAGCCATGAGTGGTTAGGCTGAATGGAAAGGACTTCCTGTTACGGAATGGGTAACGGCTGTCGAAGTGGAGGTATTGCTTGTGGTTTGATACATACAGTGGTGCTGATGTAGCTGTCTTTGAGGTGGAGGTCAACATCAAGGAATGTGGCTGCTTGGTTTGTTAGGACCTGGTGAAATGAATGGGTGAGAAGGTGTTGAGATTCTGGACGGATGTGAATAGGGTGTCCTCACTTTTGTTCCAGATCATGAAGATGACATCAGTGAATCTGAACCACGTGAGGGGTTTGGGCCATGAATAGGTTGGCATAGAATGGTGACATGCG
Organism: Schistocerca americana; assembly: GCF_021461395.2. NCBI lineage: Eukaryota > Metazoa > Arthropoda > Insecta > Orthoptera > Acrididae > Schistocerca > Schistocerca americana. The sequence continues at coordinate 572,763,103 of NC_060120.1, forward strand.
AGTGCCCATAGCTGTGCTCCAGATTAGTTTGTAGGTAATGCCTTCAAAAGAGATGTCATTGTGGCGAGGATATAATTTGTCATGGTGATTAAGATGGAGGTTGTAGGTTTGAAATATGTTGGGCATTGGGAAAATTAGTGTTCAATAATGATGAGCAGGGCACCATGTGGTAAAGAGACAGGACTGTGGAGAATCAATGGAGGAAATGATTGGTATCTTTTATGTAGGACGGTAGGTTGCGGGTAATGGGCTGAAGGTGTTGTCTTCGAGAACAGAGATTCTCTCAGTGGGGGCTCAGTAACCGGCCACAATGGGGTGTCCTGGGTGATTGGGTTTATGGACTTTAGAAAACAATTAGAAGATAGGAGTGCGGAGAACAGTAGGTGTCAGGAGAGAGATGGATTCCAAGGAGAGGTTCTGGGATGGGCTTAAGGATTTGAGGATCCTGCTGAATTTCTGGAATGGAGTCATTGTGGCATGGTTTGTAGGTGGATGAATCTGACAGCTGGCAAAGTCCTTCTGCCAGGTGATCCTTGCGGTTCAAAACAACAGTGGTGGAGCCTTTGTCAGCAGGTGGGATTATAAGGTCGGGATCAGTTTTTAGGTGGCAGATTGCCAATCTTTCTGTGGATGTAAGGTTGATTTGCGTTTTGAAAGATTTTGGGACTGATGACAAGGCAAGGATCGAAGTTAAGAAATTCTAAGAAGTTAACAGGGGGTGATTTGGGGCCAGTGGAGGTGGATCACTGTTGGATGGAGGAGTGAATTTAGTCATGCAGGGTTCAACTTTGGTCTTTGGTTGACTCTGATTGGGTTGGTGGCGAAAAAGTGTTTCCACTGTAGGGACCAGGAGGAGAGAAAGTCTTTAATAAGTCCTGCATGACTGAATTTGCAGATGGGGCAAAAGGTGAGACTTTTGGAAAGAATTGATACTTCTGCGGGGCTAAGGCTTTTGGAGGAAAGGTTCATGACTGTGTATCGAGTTCTGTGGGGTAAATGTAGTAGGTCTGCGAGACACAGTTTGTCTGCTTTTTTGGGGGGGGGGGGGGGGTTGCAGATTGTTGTGGAGGTGATAGACAGTGGTAGTCTAAGGGAGTAGAAAGTGAGTGGTTGGAGAGTATTTTGAGGTGGCGTTGTGCATGTTGTTCTAGTTCCTGTAGGACAAGAGTTTCGATGTGTGTTAGAGGATCCAGGAATTGGGGATTGCATAGCAGGAGAATTTTATGTATGGAGAGAAGATATTGCAATTAGGTTTGGTCCTGATCTATCTGGTTTTTCAGAACTTTGTTAGTGAGGGCTAAGGATTGGCAGAATCTGAACAGATGGAGGTCATTGTGGAAGGAAGGGTGGCAGCCGGAGATGGGTAATTTGGTGGTAATTCCATTTGCAGGGATTCCATGAGGTAATTAGATGGTAGGACCATTTGGTGGGATTTGATGAGCCAAGCAACAACACAGGAACAGTATGTGGGACTGGGTTCTGTATTGATGAAGATGGAAGGAGCAAGGATCCGTGGTGGTGGGAAAACCGTGTCATAATAAATAAATAACAAAGAATTACATTCAAAAAAATTTGCAAAAATATAAACATGTGGGGGAAAATTACAAAAAGGAAGAATGAGATGAAACAATGGGAAACAAGATGAATATGAAGGAGTAGTCCAATAATGAAGGGTGAAAACCAACTGAAGTTGGTGTGAAGTCATAATGAGATCAAGTGAAAATAAAAATAAAACTTTACAGTGGGTTACCAATCTGTGGTTGGATAAGTGTCAGAAGGGGGACGGCAGAAGGGACTAGATTAGGAGAGATAAATAGGTGTGAACTGGTATAGAGAGGGTATGGAATGGCAGGTTGGGCAGGATTGGTAGGATGAGATACAAGTTCATGTGGCACTGAAAGCTGCGGGAAATAACACGTGAAAATAAGCAAAGATGACGCAGGGAGAATGATCAATAGGAAAGCATGGATTAATTATGTCGGCGGGTGTAAAGTGGGACATAAGATGTTGCACTGACAACCAGTATGGTCTTGTAGATGCCTGTTGTGCATGGCCAGGACAGGTGATACAGTGGCTCATAAGAAGGGCATGTCGTACAGTTTGTATGGCGATAGGAGAAACACAGGAAAGAAGAGAAAGTAGGACGGACACTGAGTGTAGTAATGCATTAGAAAATAGTAACAAAAGGAAAACGACACTGGATTAGGATGGAAGAAAAGCTGTCAGACAAAATCAAACAACGGAAAATCCAGGATGGGAATGTAACAATATGATGAAAGGGTTAGTTGCTACTCACCATATAGTGGAGATGTTGAGCTGTAGAAAGGCACAAGAAGAAGACTGTTGGAAAGTTAGCTTTAGATCAACAAGGCCTTTGTCAAAAGTAGACAATATACATACAGAAATACACTGCAAGCAGCAGGGCATTATGGGAGAGGCAACAGAGGGTGGTAGGGAAGAGGGAGGGTGGATGGACGGGAGGGTAGGGGTGGGGATGGTAAAGTGCTGTTGGGAGAGTGTAGGGACAAGGTGGAGAGGGGAGCAGGTAGGCGCAGTCGGGAGGTTAGACGCGGCACAGAGGAGAGGAGGAGGGGAGGGGTGGTTAGCAGAAAAGCAGAGAAGTAAAAAGATGGTGGATTGGTGGAATTGAGGACTGTGTAGTGCAGGAATTGGAACAGGGAAGTGCGGAAATGGGAACAGGGAAGGGGCTAACGAAGGTTGAGGCCAGGAGAGTTATGGGAATGTAGGATAGATTTCAGGGCAAATTCCCAACAGCACAATTCAGAAAAGCTGGTGTAGGAAGGAATGATCCAGATGGCGTAGGCTGTGAAGCAGTCGTTGAAATGAAGAATGTCGTGTTGGACTAGCATGCTCGGCAACAGGGTGGGCGAGTTGTTTCTTAGCCACAGTTTGTCAGAGGCCATTCATGCAGACAGACAGCTTGTTGGTTGTCATGCCAACATAGAATGCAGCACAGCGGTTGCAGCTTACCTTGTAGATCAAGTGACTGGTTTCACAGGTAGCCCTGCCTTTGATGGGATAGATGCTGTTTGTAATCGGGCAGAAGTAGGTGATGGTGGGAGGATGTCATGCAACTAGGTTTATTACATGGATATGAGCCATGAGACAAGGGGGCTGGGAGCAGGAGTTGTGTAGGGGTGGACTAGGAAATTGTGTATGTTCGGTGGGCGGCGGAATACCACTGTGGGAGGAGTGGGGTGGTTAGTGGGTATGACATTTCTAATTTCAGGGCACACTGAGAGGTAGTCAAAACCTTACGCTGAATGTACTTCATTCGCTTGAGTCGTGGGTGATACTCAGTCATGAGGGCAATGCTGCTTTGTGGCCAGACGCTGGGGCTTTGGGAGGTGTTGGGTGACTGGAAAAATAAGGCATGGGAGATCTGTTTTTGTGCAAGGTGAGGAGGGTAATTACAATCTATAAAGGCCTCAGTGAAACCCTTGGTATATTTCGAGAGGGACTGCTCATCATCAAAGATGTGACGGCCGTGGGTGGCTAGGCTCTATTGAATGGGTGACAGATGTCAAAGTGGAGGTAGTTGGTAGGTTTCATATGGCCAGGGTTACTGATACAGCTATCTTTTGAGATGTGGTTCAACATTGAGGAAGGTGGCTTGATGGGTTGGGTAGGAAGAGGTGAAGCAAATGGGGGAGAAGGTGCTGATGTTCTGGAGGAATGTGGGTAGTGTGTCCTCACGCTCAACTAAGTTCACAAAGATGTCGTCAATGAATCTGAACAAGGTGAGGGGTTTGGGATTGTGTGTGGTTAGGAAGGATTGCTCTAGATGGCCCATGAACAAGTTGGCATAGGATGGTGCTACGCAGTCCCAAATTCCTGGATCCCATAACACACATTGAAACTCTTGTACTACAGCAACTAGAGCAACATGCACAACACCACCTCAAAATACTCTCCAACCTGCTCACTTCCTACTCGCGCCTTAGACTACCACTGTCCACCACCTCTACAACAACCTCCAAACCTGCCTCCCCCCAGTCCCCTCATAGCTGACAAACCCTGTCTCCCATATTTATTACGCTTACCACACCCTCCAAAACTCTGTCCCACCACCACACAGAATCCAGAATTTAAGTGCACCTGAAATAAAGTCATGAACATGGCCTTACCGCAGTTGAACGCTACCTTTCCCAATGCTCAACAGATTCCAAGCCCGCTAGCTCCTTCCTAGTCACCATGGCCAGCTGTATCCTCACCTAAAGTTACTTCTGTGAAGGCATTACCTACAAACAAATCCGGGTCACAGCTATGAGCACCCACATGGCACCATCCTATGTCAACCTGTCATGGGCCATCCAGAAGAAGCCTTCCTAAACACCAACAATCCCAAACCCCTCACCTGGCTCAGATTCATTGATAACATCTTTGTGATCTGGGTTGAGGGTGAGTAAATGCTATTCACATTCCTCCAGAACCTCAACACCTTCTCCCCCCATTCCCTTCACCAGTTCCCACTCAACCCAACAAACAGCTTCCATGATGTTGACCTCCACCTCAAAGATGGCTATATCAGTACCAACCACTAGCAATACCTCCACTTTGCCAGCTGTTACCCATTCCATACTAAGAAATCCCTTCCATACAGCCTAGCCATTCTCCACCTTGAACAGAAACAGATCCCCCCAGTCACCCAACACCTCCCAAAGCCCCATCGTCTGGCCCCAGAGGAGCGTTCTCCTCATGACTCAGAGCCACCCAGGACTGGAGCAACTGCACTACATTCTCCGCCAGGGTTTCGACTTCCTCTCGTGCCCTGAAATGTGAAATGTAGTACCCACTACCCTTCTCACTCCTCCAATAGTGGTATTCCGCCACCCACCAAACCTATTCAACCCCTGCACCCAGCTTCTTGCCTCATGGCTCATATCCCCGTAATAAACCTAGAGGCACGACCTGTCCCATACATCCTCCCACCATCACCTATTCCAGTCCTGTCACAAACATCACCTATCCTATCAAAGGCAGGGCTACCTGTGAAACAAATCATGTGATCTACAAGCTAAGCCCCAATCACTGTGCTGCCACATATGTAGGCATGGCAACCAACAAGCTGTCTGTCTGCATGAATAGTTGTTGACAAACTGTGACCAAGAAACAACTGAACCTCCCCTGCACGCTGCCCAACTCAACATTTTTCATTTAAATGACTGCTTCACAACCTGTGCCATTTGGATCCTCTGGATCCTTCCCACCAACACCAGCTTTTCTGAATTTCGCATGTGGGAACACACTCCCTATATATATCCTACGTTCCCGTAACCTTCCTATCCTCAGCTTTTGTTAGTCATGTCCTTACCCATCTAGCCCCTTCCCTATTCCTGTTTCTGCACTACATAGACCTCTATTCCATCAATGCAACCAGGTTTTTTACTTCTCTCCTTTTCCACTAACCCCTGCACATGCCCCGTTCTCTTCCCCGCCCTCCGTCTAACCTCCCGACTGCACCTACCTGCCCCCACTCTCCACCTCGTCCCTGCACCCTCCCAGCAGCACTTAACTGTCCCCCACTCCTACCCTCCTATCCCTCCCCCTTCCTGCCCAGCCTCTTCCTTACCCCCACCCTGTTGCCTCTCTCGTAATGCCCTGCTGCTCACAATCTGGCTCTAGCTGCAAGAGACTGTGTGTGTGTGTGTGTGTGTGTGTGTGTGTGTGTGTGTTTTCTACTTTTGTGTAAGGCTTTGTTGGTTGAAACTTTCTGAAAATCTTTTTGTTGTGTCTTTCTGTGATTTGTCATCTCCTGTGTATGAGAGTAACAACTATCCTTTTCACCATGTTGTCATCTTCGATTCTGGATTTTCCATTGTTTGATTTTTTTTGTGAAAAGAAATTATATTATCAGTCCAAGGAAATTGTTATGCTCTAAAGTAAATGTTGCCACAAAAATGTCAGTGCATTCACCCCAAATTTGGTGGCCAGTTATAATGCAAAAGTGGCAAACCTGTCTTAAATCCTCTTGAAATTTCATCGCTCATTGTGACATGTTTTCTTTGTTGCCAATTTATGTTATTGCCCGAACTTTTTCTTATCGCCGGGACTTTTCTTATCGCCGGGACTTTTCTTATCGCCGGGACTTTTTCTTATCGCCGGGACTTTTTCTTATCGCCGGGACTTTTTCCTATCGCCGGGACTTTTTCCTATCGCCGGGACTTTTTCCTATCGCCGGGACTTTTTCCTATCGCCGGGACTTTTTCCTATCGCCGGGACTTTTTCCTATCGCCGGGACTTTTTCCTATCGCCGGGACTTTTTCCTATCGCCGGGACTTTTTCCTATCGCCGGGACTTTTTCCTATCGCCAGTTTATGTACTGACAGTGGTTTTCCTCAGTGCCACTTATGTGAAACTGATGAGAATATTCCTCTGTTTTTTTCGCATTACCATTTATCTTGTGTATACATTAGGGTGCTGCCCAATATAAAGGAAGTGACTCCCCCACCACATATATCTGTAGCTAATCGGAAGTTCTCTGCTTGCTCATTTGCTGCAAACTCTTCACAGGGCAATAACTCTAAAACAATTCACTGTTGACAACACATAACTACAATAACAATCATTTATTAAAAGAATGTACATCAGGAAATAGACTCAGCTTTTGCTTTGTGAGGAGGTCATGGCACTGATGAACCTAATCTAATGTACTATAGTAGATGATTGCTAAGTAACTTCATTGGAGTTCAGAATGGAGTGCAGTTTAGCAAGTTTAATTTCAGTCTCTCAACAGTTTAACTCTTTGATTATCACTTTAAATAATGTTCCACATATAGTGTAAAATGTCTGATGAGCGTAACTGTTCAGCAACTATAGATAACTTGTAGGCAACTGCAGAACTGCTGGAACAGGTTGACAGCTGGCGTTGAAGTGCTGGAACTGGCAATGTGTTGGCACCTGGTCACATAAATCTTACACTCAGTGAATGAATTTCCTCCTGTAAACTATAAGCGGTAGTCAAATGAATTCAAGACACATGGGAAAAGATGTGAGTAAGTTGTTTATTATTTCAAAAGTAACTGCTATAATTTATTTCGTTTATCCCACTGTGAGAGAAGATAGTCAGTGTCTTCATGGAAAAATATTTGCAGTTGCCACCGGAGCTATGACAGTACTCGGGTGTGTCTGTAACATATTCAAAACAACTTCAGCAACATGTGGATGGGCATTCTGTTGGCGTTGGCAGCTTGTTTCGATTACGCTGCAGAAGTTGTTCTGGGAAGACCGTACACATCCTCCATAGAGTCCTGATCTCTCCCCAGCTGATTTCCATATTTTTGGAGCCCATAAGAAAGGCATATTTGGCCATCAGTTTGCTTCAGATTAGAAGATGGAACACCTGAGTACAATCATAGTTCCGTAGCCAACAGCAATCATTTTTCCATGATAGCATTGACCATCTTGCCTCACAGTGGGATAAATGTATTAACAGTACGGTGATTACTTTTGAAGTAATAATCAGTTCGCTTTTCCCGTCAGTCTCGTTTTCGTTTGATTGCTCCTTATATGTAGCAGATGCAGAAAAATAATTCTGGGTTTCAGTGCTCTGTGTGATGGCTGACATTGAAACCTGATTGTCGCAGATCAGAGCGGATCAGGTTGTGGAAAGAGGCCAAGGTCAATTACCGTTAGTTATACAGGAACACACAACTTTATTGCTCAAACTAATGTACAGTTTCTCTTTAAAACAACAAAGATCAATTCACATCTGAGGGCCCAGGTAACTTCTCCAGAATAAGTTTAAATGATTCCTTTTAAAACACCAGTATTTAGAGTAACAGCTGAATGCCTTACTTAAGTAAAATTGTGATATCTTCTCGGCTAAAGGCCGAAATAATATTTCAGATCAGCTAAGGAATTTCTTTAGAAGCCAAGTGTTTACAATTTTCGGCTAAAGGCCATATTAAGAAAAATTCAAATAAATCCTTCGGCTGAAAGCTCAATAAAAATTTTTTTACACAGTAAAAACGGCGATGGTACACTAGTCCTTACTAATGTAAAATTATAAGTACTAGTCATCATTATCATACTTCTGTAATGCAAGAGTTCTCTAATTTGTGTTAAAATTTATCCTTGGCTTAAAAGTTTCATACTTTTCTAATGTAAGCTGTGATGTTCATTGTCCTTAGGCTACCTTCTGAAGAAGACAAATTTATATTTGTCGAAACCTAGGTAAAGAATTTCTTTATCCATTGCAACTGGTCGGCTGTTTATAATTTTATTACGTGAATCCATTGCTGTTGTGCAGCTATGTTTAAAAAGTTAAAATAATAAAAGAGAGGCTTTAAAGATAAGCTTTTACACAGTACAACAAAAACATCTTAAGAAAACTTGAAGTATCTTGTAGGCTGAAGGCCCAAACAATTACTCGAGAATAATTAAAGACCACCTTAAGATAAACATTTACAGATCACGGCTGAAGGCTGTTTCAAGAATTCAAGATAATTATAGTGAAACCTTACAGAAAAGGATTTACATATTAAAGCCACAGATTCTGAAACAAACACGGCTGAAGGCCTAATCTTAAAATAGTTGTCATGAAGTCGGAAGGCCATATACTAAACATAAAACAGACAATATTAAATACACAGCTGAAGGCTTGGCACTGTACCTGTGACCAAATAAAATGACAATCACAAACAAATGGTGGTGCTCAGAAGTGTTCCAAGGGTTGGTCTGGGGAGGAAACTCTAACAACAGTTCAGGTGAGACAGGCAGCCAAGTAAAACACTAAATAATGGGGTGGCAACATGATCTAGGGACGGCTGAAGAACCAACTAACAACGTAATCAATTCCCCCTGTCGCAACCGACCAACTGCCTACTCCAGTATGCAGACAGAATTTATTCGCTCAGTGGAAATCACTGAAGCTACACACGGTTCCACGTAAACACACTTCCACAAGAACTCGAACAATCATAAAAGCAATCACTGTGGAAGAACAAGGACGAATCAGTTCGACACACACCGGTGACCAGATAGACACCGTCGGATGAGACGACCAACCCAGGTTGTTCCCACTCAAGTTACATGTGTCGGCAACAGTCGGGCGAGTCTTGGCTATCTGAAGCTGACTGCAGCTCCAACCTGATTCAACTCCATTTCCATTCGGAACTTGGAGACACGGCGACCTGGGCACACTGGCTCGGACCCAACCATGCAGAGGGAACACCAGCCCATTGGCTACCCGACATCTCTGCACAAGGAAGGAACCGACCCATGTCTGGCAAGATGACCAACTGATGAGGCCCAAGTATTGTCAAAAGACCAAATACACATCGCCTCATGAGACGACCGACCGAACGACCAACCAAGAGTCGTTCGTGCTCCAATCTCCTTCCGTTGGACAGTGCATGTGTGTCACCAGCGGTCATGTGAGTACTGGCTGTGCAGACCTCACTGGAGTTCCATCCTGACTCCTGCCTTGTCCTCGACTGAACTCCATCCCCAACTGACTGACCTCACTGGCGCTCCGTCCCCTACTGCCTTCCAGCGGATGACTGTTGGTGGATGAATCACTTGTTTGAATGTATATTGTAGAGTGTAAAGTAGTGCCAGGTATAAATGCAATCTAGAAAGCAAATGATCACACTGTCTACATGTTAGCTGGCACCCATTGCTACTACCATTGTACACCACACACACACATCAATCATAATCACTGGAATCAACATCTTTAGTTCGATGATAGGCAATGAAAAACTCGTAACTTTGCCTGTCTGTGAGAAAACTTGTAATTTCGGTAACCCGTAACTCTGTGATGAAACAGATGTTTTGAAAGTGCATGGATTTCTGTAATCTGTAAATAAGTAGGATTGTACTATACTGTTACATACGTAGCAACTTTATATATCATTTTATATTATTTTTTAATAAAACTTTTTTGTTTCACCTGGAAATTTTAAGAAACAGGAGTTCAAAGTTTTCATTGCCCAACATTGGTTTGTAAGCATAATGGCATTTCTTCCTTCCTGACACTCTTTCCATAGTATGTCGTCATCTCAGCCTTCCGTGGCATAGTTTACATAGTTTATGCAACACTTTCTGATTCCTTTCACAATAGATTCACATAAGATTCTGTGCTAGACAGCATGGATCTGATGACACAGCATGGCTATTGAGGTTTCCTTTAACTTGTTGCCTGAAGTAAGGGCATGGTGTCTGTGCAGAAGGCACTCACTGTAAAGCTGTCACAGGTAAAAATTAAAACATTCACAACATCCATTGCTTCAATTTGTGAAATCGTGCTGCTAGGAATTATTACCAGGTCTGTGTTGCTGTTTTCTATCTGACCTTTCACTTGGTGGGTAAGGTGTCCTTTGAATGAATCTAGCATCAGCATTTTCCTTCTCCTAAGCAAAGATTCTTATATTCTGTTCCAAACAGCCTTCAACCAATGTAGTATCAGTTCATTTTTCATCCATCTATCTTCTTGGTACCGAATGAGGTGGTTACGTGGTTAGCACACTGGACTTGCATTAGGGAGGACGATGGTACAAGTCACAGTCTGGGCATCCAGATTTAGATTTTCCGTGATTTCCCTAAATCCCTCCAGGCAAACGCCTGGATCGTTCGTTTAAAAAGGCACAGCTGATTTCCTTCCCCAGCTGTGGCACATTCTAAGCTTGTGCTCCATCTCTGATGACCTCGATGTCGTTTGGATGTTAAACCCTGATCTTCTATTCTTTCCATTTCCTGGCATGAAAAGATGAGATGTGCAGGTAGATTTTTGTTTGATATCGTTTTCCTGCAAAGAATAACGCTTCCTTCCATCATCTAGGGCACCCAGCATTAGTTTTATTCTGGCCTTTTCATTGCCAGAACTACTTGTAGTAGCATTTTTAATCCCTTTCACATCAACGGTGACATGTGGCGCCAGATGAAATAGATGTCTGATCGGCCTTGCCCATATGACCTAGCTGTTTCTGTAGATTGATTATGTAACACCAATACACACATAGTTTTTTGTCAAGTGCTGCTGGAAATTCCATAGTTAGCGTTATTCTGCATCATAATAGCACAGCCATATTCATCATCCTTCCACACCAACCAGTATTCTGCTATCCATGTTGTTGGAAAATACCTATTTATCTCTGGTGCCTTCATTTGGGTAATTTTTCAATTAATTGGGAAGCATTCAGTGCATTTCTCTTGTACATACTGTACATCCTGTTGCTCCAGTTAATGAAACATTCTCTGCTGTGGTCCTTTCAAAGTTTTGTGTGTGGCACTCGGGTTCTTTAATTTGTTCTCCAGTGGATGCCACCTGTGAACATTCATTTCTGTGACACCAAATTTTCTTCTTGCTGCGTATTTGTTTGTGTTCTCTTCTTCATGAGTCCACCATTAATCTAAAGTAGGCGTCACACTGCCTGAGTGAACCAGTTGTACACTGAAAACTCATAGATTTATGTTTCTTAACATACTGTTTCTTATGACTGTATTTTGCACCTGTTTTCGATTGCCACAGTTCACAGTTGGTACAACACTGTCAATATAAACAAAGAGAATCATTCTTTCCAGCTGAACTGGCAGGAGTCGTAATGAGTGAGGTGGCACAGTGGTTAGCGCACTGGACTCATATTCGGGAGCACGACAGTTCAGACCCGTGTCCGGCCTTCCTGATTTAGGTTTTCCGTGATTCCCCTAAATCACTTCAGGCAAATGCTGGGATGGTTCCTTTGAAAGGGCATAGTCAACTTCCTTCAATTTTTTAAATTGAATTTGCCAAAGCTTTATATGTAAATGTGACAGAACCCTTGTATTAACCTATTACACAATATAAAAATTGACCTCAGCAGCAATAGTCTAATTTGTGAATGGAAGATGACCTTGTGTTTTTCAGTTGATGAATCTTGGAAAAACTTTATCTTATACTAGTGTGAATGTAATATGTTGCAGGTGTATAAATAACATCTGGACTGCAAAGAGCCATCTGAGCATAACAGGGCTGAGGAGGCTATATTTACAGTGACAGGACATTAAATAGTATTGATTTCTTTTAAATTAATGAAAATTTAAATATAAGAAGAAAAGCATTATAATAATATAATGGGCTAAGTCTTACAAAACATCAAATTTCATTTGATGATACACTTGCAGTTTCATTAGTCAATCACGCTAAGGAAATCACCTTACTATGAGAGGGATGAAAATGAAAACTGGCTGTTGAAAGAGACTGTATTTTATTTCCCTATTTGTCAGTGTTTCATGTTAGATGTTCATGAACAGTTTTAATTAGTTACAAATGAGTGTTTGAGAGAGAGAGCTCTTCTGTCGCTATCATGAATGGCATAATTTGGTGAATCGAATGACTCGAATGCTTGCAGATTGTATACTGATCCCAGTGTGACAATAGGGCGTGTCAAACATGTTGACTTGGTTTTTCAAAAACTGAGGGGGCTGTGGTGATAATATTGATTAGCAATTCCCAATTCTATTTACAAGAAATGGATTGAGGACTTTCTCTGCCAGGTGACTGGGTGTTTGTATTGTCCTCGTCATTTCATCATCATTCATGAAAGTGGCAAGATTGGACTGTGTAAAGATTGGGAATTTGTACGGGTGCTGATAACCGAGCATTTGAGAGTCCCACAATCCAAACGTCATCGTCATCATCATCATCATCATCATCATCATCATTGACATCCTCAATTGCGAGAGTGAGGTTAAGGTATATTCAGAATTTGAGGATCCACGTCTAGGTGATGCTAACTGTAAATATGGAGTGCACATCGTAAATATGGAGTGCACATCTCCTGCTCCATGTCAGAGAACTGGTGTTTATTCAAGTTCAAAGAAAGTTGGCTCTGTTGGATGGCCTCAGATTGGAATACCAGATCTACTCGAGCACAGAAGACAAATTAAAAAAAAACACAAGAGTCGAGAAAATGAATTAAGTGGAATTTCCGAGTATTGGCAGAAAATGAAGAAAGAGTTAACATTACAGTAAAATGAAATACTTTTCTCCAAAAAAATGTGTAAAATGAAATTCTTTTCTCCAAAAAAATGTGAAGAGGCTACTGATGTTAAGGATGAAGACTCTGAAAGACTCCTTGCAGATATTACGGGGTGACTATGATTTACCCTCTGCTTGAAGTACCAGTATCATGTGAAGATTCTGATGTACCTTCTACTTGAAGTACAAGTTAGTATAATACATTACTATTGTGCAATGTTGCAATGCAAAGTAATAGGTATGATGTCACTCTATGTGCTGCAGCTGCCATTACAACAACTATACAGACAGGGTGGTCCATTGATTGTGACTAGGCCAAATATATCACGAAATAAGTGTCAAACAAAAAAACTACAAAGAACGAAACTTGTCTAACTTGAAGGGGGAAATCAGATGGCGCTATGGTTGGCCCGCTAGATGGCGCTGCCATAGATCAAACAGATATCAACTGCGTTTTTTTTTTTTTAAATAGAAACCCCCAGTTTTTATTACATATTTATGTAGTACATAAAGAAATATGAATGTTTTAGTTGGACCACTTTTTTGTTTTGGAATAGATGGCGCTGTAATAGTCACAAACATATGGCTCACAATTTTAGACAAACAGTTGGTAATAGGTAGGTTTTTTAAATTAAAATACAGAACATAGGTACGTTTGAACATTTTATTTTGGTTGTTCAAATGTGATAGATGTATCTTTGTGAACTTAAGGTTTCTGAGAAAGCATGCTGTTACAGCATGCTTACCTGTAAATACTACATTAATGCAATAAATGCTCAAAATGATGTCCATCGACCTCAATGCATTTGGCAATACGTGTAACGACATTCCTCTCAACAGTGAGTAGTTCACCTTCTGTAATGTTCGCACATGCATTTACAATGCGCTGACGCATGTTGTCAGGCGTTGTCGTTGGATCACGATAGCAAATATCCTTCAATTTTCCCCACAGAAAGAAATCCGGGGACGTCAAATCCGGTGGAAGTGCGGGCCATGCTATGGTGCTTCGACGACCAATCCACCTGTCATGAAATATGCTATTCAATACCGCTTCAACCGCACGCGAGCTATGTGCCGGACATCCATCATGTTGGAAGTACATCGCCATTCTATCATGCAGTGAAACGTCTTGTAGTAACATCGGTAGAACATTACGTAGGAAATCAACATACATTGCACCATTTAGATTGCCATCGAGAAAATGGGGGCCAATTATCCTTCCTCTCATAATGCCGCACCATACATTAACCCGCCAAGGTCACTGATGTTCCACTTGTCACAGTCATCGTCGATTTTCCGTTGCCCAATAGTGCATATTATGCCGGATTACGTTACCGCTGTTGGTGAATGACGCTTCATCGCTAAATAGAACGCGTGCAAAAAAACTTTCATTGTCCCGTAATTTCTCTTGTGCCCAGTGGCAGAACTGTACACAACGTTCAAAGTCGTCGCCATGCAATTCCTGGTGCATAGAAATATAGTACGGGTGCAATCGATGTTGATGTAGCATTCTCAACACCGGCATTTTTGAGATCCCTGATCCTCATGCAATTTGTCTGCATCTGATGTGCGGATTAGCTGCGACAGAAGCTAAAACACCTACTTGGGCATTATCATTTGTTGCAGGTCGTGGTTGACGTTTCACATGTGGCTGAACACTTCCTGTTTCCTTAAATAACGTAACTATCCGGCGAACTGCCCAGACACTTGGGTGATGTTATCCAGGATACCAAGCAGCATACATAGCAAATGCCCGTTGGGCATTTTGATCACAATAGCCATACATCAACAGGATATTGACCTTTTCCAGAATTGGTAAACGGTCCATTTTAACACGGGTAATGTATCACGAAGCAAATAGCGTCTCCACAGGCGGAATGATACATCATACCACGTACTTACACGTTTGTGATTATTACGGTGCCATCTATCACAAAGCGAAAAATGTGGTCCAGCTAAAACATTCATATTTATTTACATACTACACGAATATGTAATAAAAATGGGGGTTCCTATTTTAAAAAAACGCAGTTGATATCTGTTTGATCTATGGCAGCGCCATCTAGCGGGCGAACCATAGCGCCATCTGGTTTCCCCCTTCAAGCCAGATGAGTTTCGTTCTTTGTAGTTTTTTCGTTTGATGCTTATTTCGGGAGATATTTTTCCCGGTCACTATCAATGGACCACCCTGTATATTGGATGCTGGATTAATCATGGAGGGAGACAGGAGACCCACAGTTGATCACAATAAAGTAAAAAGGACGCAGCAGAAAGTCATGAATCACTTAATGAAGAATTTCATGATCAATGCAGAATAGGCGAGATGGAATGTTTCTTCTTTGATGGGTGCCAAGATTCCACTGAAGTTCTGTTACAAGCAGCTAACCCAAGTTATCTGTCTCCAATTATTGCGAAACACTGTTTGCAGTCAGCCAGATGAAAGGTAACTTTGCTATTTTACTCCAGAGACTGATGTAACAAAAAGGAAACCATCTTGTGAATTTTTTAAGGAGAAACAGCATTGATATAAGTTAGCAGACAATTGGTGGTGACTTAATGAATTCTGACACTGGTTGGGAAGGAGTAGTCAATGCGTTGGGTTGAGACAGAGCTGAACCATAAACTCATCTGGTTGGTTTGTGCTCTTTATACTAATGGATATCTTTGAGCCCTTGATCAAACAGTTTAATGGGAAAACTTTGTCTAACAGCAAGAGGAGTGGTAAGCTTGACAATTTGCTTGATAGTGCAACAGAACTTGAAATCAATCCATCATTTCTCAGAATTTCCATTCCAGAGATTCTGGTTCCACCAAGTGACACTATTGACAAAGATCAGGCTTATGGTTACAAGGTAAGCCAGGCTATAAGGACAGGTGCACTTCCAACTGATATGGCAGTGTTAGAAATTGGTCCTGAAAGTCATTCTCGGTGGTTAACAACAGCAAATAGAATTTGGCGGATATGGCTTTGGAAACATGGTCTGAAAGGTAACAATTTGATGGCATTACAAGTGCTTGTTATTGCCATTTGCTATCCCTGGTGGTTTACAGTCAACTCGAAATTCATCAACTGAGGCTTCTAAAATCCCTGAAGAAGGCAGTCATGGATATTTTTGTGCCGGCAATACAACATTCATTGTGGTTCACATTTAGTGAAATGGTGCTTCAGGTACTTTTATGCAGAGAAGCCTGAGAAGAAAGAAAAGCGGGGAACCAGAAAATGAGGAATGAAGATAATGATATATCAGACCTGTCTGTTCACTCTAGGAAGACACCTATACTGAATCCCTATGCAACTTCACTTTTGGAATTGATACGCTGGTCAGAAAAAGTATATGAACTTTCACTTACTTGTAAACTCAAAACAACAGAAATGAGAAATTGACATAAATGGTTATAGCTTTGTCATAAGTTGCATTGAGAAGTACCTATTTTATATTTTTTGATGGTGAGTAGCTTCAGATGCATGTGTCCATTTTCAAACCATCTGTCATGTAAGTGTGTCAAATACAGGCGATAGCTCGCGCAGAAACTGCCCTTGCAGGGGTGTGACACAAGGAACAACGGCATCTGTCAAAGTGTGTACTCCTGAGATACAAGGATGATACATTGGAGGTCAGGAAGCACACAGAAGAATCATTTCTAGGAATGAATCAAAGCAGCATTTGATGAATATTAACAACTGAAGCTTTTTACATTTGTTACAAAGTGTTTTAAGTGTTTGATAATAGAGACAGAATATGAAGAAAATTATTTGAGTTCATTAAACCAATTTTTGATCAAATTTTGCTTTAATTTATATTAATTTATCCCCTTTTGTTGGAATTTTACATACACATTATAATCAAGTGCAAGTTCACTGAGCGAAATGTGTATCAAGAAAGAAAAACCTTTTAAATCAGGATATTACACATCAAAAGGCTCTTTTTTGGACCCTCTCATTCACAAATATCTCAAAATTTGATTTTTGCTCTCTAAAATGACATACCCTAGTATGACAGTCAAGCACAGGTTTGGCTTGCCAAAACAGTATCTGCACATTTGGCCACAGTCAGTTTGCATAGCCCTTATGGATAGGACACTCCATCCCTGAGGTTCCACTGGTACTTAACTATTATCCTGCCACTGTGTCAAAGGTGTACCACAAGCACTTCAATTCAGTGAGAACTACCACTCCTGGAAACATCTCCGCTGCACAGTAACGTGTTGTTGATAGGTGTTGCTGTTGCTGCTGCTGCTGCTGCTGTTGTTGTTGTTGTTGTTGTTGTTGTTGTTGTTGTCTTCAGTCCAGACACTGGTTAGATGCAGCTCTCCATGCTACTCTATCCTGTGCAAAGTTCTTCATCTCCCAGTACCTATTGCAACCTACATCTTTCTGAATCTGTTTAGTGTACTCATCTCTTGGTCCCCCTCTACGATTTTTACCCTCCCCGCTGCCCTCCAATACTAAACTGGTGATCCCTGGATGCCTCAGAATAGGCCTTACCAACCGATCCCTTCTTCTAGTCAAGTTGTGCCACAAATGTCTCTTCTCTTCAGTTCTATTCAATAGCTCATTAGTTATGTAATCTACCCATCTAATCTTCAGCATTCTTCTGTAGCACCACATTTCGAAAGCTTCTATTCTCTTCTTGTCTAAACTATTTATCATCCACGTTTCACTTCCATACATGGCCACACTCCATACAAATACTTTCAGAAACGACTTCCTGACACTTAAATCTATACTCGATGTTAACAAATTTCTCTTCTTCAGAAACACTTTCCTTGCCATTGCCAGTCTATATTTTATATCCTCTCTACTTCGACCATCATCAGTTATTTTGCTCCCCAAATAGCAAAACTTCTTTACTACTTTAAGCATCTCATTTCCTAATCTAATTCTCTCGGCATCGCCCGATTTAATTTGACTACATTCCATTGTCCTCGTTTTGCTTTTGTTGATGTTCATCTTATATCCTCCTTTCAAGACACCGTCAATTCCGTTCACCTGCTCTTCCAAGTCCTTTGCTGTCTCTGACAGAATTACAATGTCATTGGCGAACCTCAGAGTTTTTAAATCTTCTCCATGGATTTTAATTCCTACTCGGAATTTTTCTTTTGTTTCCCTTACTGCTTGTTCAATGTACAGATTGAATAACATCGGGGATAGGCTACAACCCTGTCTCACTCTCTTCCCAACCACTGCTTCCCTTTCATGCCCCTCCACTCTTATAACTGCCTTCTGTTTGCTGTACAAATTGTAAATAGCCTTTCGCTCTCTGTATTTTACCCCCGCCACCTTCAGAATTTGAAAGAGAGTATTCCAGTCAGCATTGTCAAAAGCTTTCTCTAAGGCTACAAACGCTAGATACGTACGTTTGCCTTTCCTCAATCTATTTTCTAAGATAAGTCGTAGGGTCAGTATTGCCTCACGTGTTCCAACATTTCCATGGAATCCAAACTGATATTCCCCAAGGTCAGCTTCTACCAGTTTTTCCATTTGTCTGTAAAGAATTCATGTTAGTATTTAGCATCCGTGGCTTATTACACTGATAGTTCGGTAATTTTCACATCTGTCAACACCTGCTTTCTTTGGGATTGGAATTATTATATTCTTCTTGAAGTCTGAGGATATTTCGCGCGTCTCGTACATCGTGCTCACCAGATGGTAGAGTTTTGTCAGGACTGGCTCTCCCAAGGCTGTCAGTAGTTCTAATGGAATGTTGCCTACTCCCGGGGCCTTGTTTCGACTCAGGTCTTTCAGTGCTCTGTCAAACTCTTCACGCAGTATCATATCTCCCATTTCATCTTCATCTACACCCTCTTCCATTTCCATAATATTGTCCTGAAGTACATCGCCCTTGTATAAACCCTCTATATACTCCATCCACATTTCTGCTTTCGCTTCTTTGCTTAGAACAGGGGTTCATCTGAGCTCTTGATATTCATGCAAGTGGTTCTCTTTTCTCCAAAGGTCTCTTTAATTTTCCTGTAGGCAGTATCTATCTTACCCTTAGTGAGATAAGCCTCTACATCCTTACATTTTTCCTCTAGCCATCCCTGCTTAACCATTTTGCACATCCTGTCGATATCATTTTTGAGATGTTTGTATTCCTTTTTGCCTGCTTTGTTTACTGCATTTTTGTATTTTCTCCTTTCATCAATTAAATTCAATATTTCTTCTGTTACCTAAGGATTTCTACTAGCCCTCGTCTTTTTACCTACTTGATCCTCTGCTGCCTTCACTAGTTCATCCCTCAGAGCTACCCATTCTTCTACTACTGTATTTCTTTCCCCCATTCCTGTCAATTGTACCCCTATGCTCTCCCTGAAACTGTGTACAACCTCTGGTTCTTTCAGTTTATCCAGGTCCCATCTCCTTAAATTGCCACCTTTTTGCAGTTTCTTCAGTTTTAATCTACAGTTCATAACCGATAGATTGTGGTCAGGGTCCACAACTGCCCCTGGAAATGTCTTACAATTTAAAACCTGGTGCCTAAATCTCTATCTTACCATTATATAATCTATCTGAAACCTGTCAGTATCTCCAGGCTTCTTCCATGTATACAACCTTCTTTTATAATTCTTGAACCAAGTGTTAGCTATGATTAAGTTATGCTCTGTTCAAAATTCTACCAGGCGGCTGCCTCTTTCATTCCATACTCCCATTCCACATTCACCTACTTCGTTTCCTTCTCGTCCTTTTCCTACTATCGAGTTCCGGTCACCGATGAGTATTAAATTTTCGTCTCCCTTCACTATCTGAATAGTTTCTTTTATCTCATCATACATTTCATCAATCTCTTCATCATCTGTGGAGCTAGATGGCATATAAACTCGTACTACTGTGGTAGGCGTGGGCTTCGTATCTATCTTGGCCACAATAGTGCGTTCACTATGCTGTTTGTAGCAGCTTATCCGCATTCCTATTTTCCTATTCATTATTAAACCTACTCCTGCATTACCCCTATTTGATTTTGTATTTATAAACCTATATTCACCTGACCAGAAGTCTTGTTCCTCCTGCCACCGAACTTCACTAATTCCCACTATATCTAACTTTAACCTATCGATTTCCCTTTTTAAATTTTCTAACCTACCTGCCTGGTTAAGGAATCTTGACGTTCCACACTCCGTTTTCTTTCTCCTGATAACAACGTCCTCCTGAGTAGTCCCCACCCAGAGATCCGAATAGGGGCTACTTTACCTCCAGAATATTTTACCCAAGAGGATGCCATCATCATTTAACCAGAAAGTAAAAGCTGCATGCCCTCGGGAAAAATTACAGCTGTTGTGTCCCCTTACTTTCAGCCGTTCGCAGTACCAGCACAGCAAGGCCATTTTGGTTAGTGTTGCAAGGCCATATCAGTCAATCATCCAGACTGTTGACCCTGCAACTACAGAAAAGGCTGCTGCGCCTCTTCAGGAACTACGCGTTTGTCTGGCCTTTCAACAGATACCCCTCCGTTGCGGTCGCACGTATGGTACAGCTATCTGTATCGCTGAGGCACGCAAGCCCCCCACCAACGGCAAGGTCCTTGATTCATGTTGTTGCTAACAGTTGCATATAATATACAGTAGAACCTCACTAATCCATTCCCTAAGGTCTAAGGAGCATGGTCAGAATGCAAAACAGGTCGGATTATAAGAGGAATGGTTTATGGATGTGTAGCATCACAACAAAGCAATGTAAAGCTTTAATTTTCATTTCGAAATACTGTCTGAAATATTGTTCCATGTTAAAACAGTAACAAAATGAAAACAAAATGTCAACACATGAAGTGTCTTACACAAAAGCGTAATGTAAAATAGTGCTTGTAGTGTAATATACCTCTGTATCATATGCTAAGATACGACCAGCGTATGATGCTGAAACCCACTGTCAAATCAAGTGTATCCATTTGTTTGTTAACAGCACTCTTTAGAAAAATTGTGTCAGAATGGTTTGAGCAATACACAGCAGATACAAGAAGCTTCTCCATGCTCGGCCTATTTCTTTCCCAGGTCAGTTGACATCAGTCCTGTTGAGTGTATCTGAGGAACACCTTGAACCATCTCCAACTAGTGACCGTGAGCTGAGTGTGGCAGCTGAGCAGTCGTGAATCAGGATGACTCTCTTTCATTGCTTTCAGTGTATCATGAAATGTAAGCCATGGTACTTTGTCACCAGTCACCAGTCATCAGAGTGAAAAGTTGCTACACACTTTGAGGGATATGATGTAATTCTGTTGCCCAAGGACATAACAAGACATGCATGAGGTACTGTTGTTCTGATGCCTGGCAATGTCAGCAGAAATGCTAGTACTGTGAATAGCATGATAATGTTGCCATAAAATTTGAGGACAGATTCGTGCAGCTCAGAATTTTAATTTGTCGATACTGTTATACATCAAGAAGTTTCCGGACCTTGCGTGACACTAATCACAGTAAGTCCAATAGTCATAATGAACAAAAACAATAATATAGAGATGAATGTGATTTTCAAGTGAATATAAGAAGTAAGAATCAGAAAGAGTGAATAAAAACATGAGCAGAGGAGGATAGAGCTGTCCTGAGAAAAACATTTGTTTTTGTAGAAAGAATTGATTGATTGTGAAATGGCTAATGTATTGAGATTGTTGTTCCAAGTTTTTTTAAGTGTTTTGCTAAAGATTCTCATACATTGTGAATTTTTTTCGCATTAAACCTGTGTGACCGATATAGTGTTCGGAATGAAAGCATCCTATGAGGAAAGGTGAGGGGTTTAAAAATATAAAGATTAATTACACCACATAAGATGAATATCAGAATACTTCACAATATGTGGAAAAGAATTGGGGACCACAAGGATATTTTGTTGAAGATATGGACTGTTCTATCAAATCCAAGAGCAGTGTTAGTATCTTTAACATTATATTCTCCTAGCATAGATTTTAAAGATTATATCCGTTCAGTCTGTTAAGCCTTCATTTAATAATCTGTCATATTCATCAATTTCTTGTCCCATGACAGTTTTTTATGACGTCACCAGACTAAAGTAGGGATCCAATTTCATTAACTATCAAATTTCTACTACTACTTTGTACAAAAGCAAAACAAGGATAATGGAATGTAGTCGAATTAAGTCGGGTGATGCTGAGGGAATCATATTACGAAATGAGACACTTAAAGTAGTAAAGGAGTTTTGCTATTTGGGGAGCAAAATAACTGATGATGGTCGAAGTAGAGAGGATATAAAATGTAGACTGGCAATGGCAAGGAAAGCATTTCTGAAGAAGAGAAATTTGTTAACATCGAGTATAGATTTAAGTGTCAGGAAGTTGTTTCTGAAAGTATTTGTATGGAGTGTAGCCATGTATGGAAGTGAAACATGTACAATAATAGTTTGGACAAGAAGAGAATAGAAGCTTTCGAAATGTGGTGCTACAGAAGAATGTTGAAGATTAGGTGGGTAGATCACGTAACTAATGAGGAGGTATTGAATAGGATTGGGGAGAAGAGAAGTTTGTGGCACAATTTGACTAGAAGAAGGGATCGGCTGGTAGGACATGTCCTGAGGCATCAAGGGATCACAAATTTAGCATTGGAGGGCAGCGTGGAGGGTAAAAATCGTAGAGGGAGACCAAGAGATGAATACACTAAGCAGATTCAGAAGGATGTAGGTTGCAGTAGTTACTGGAAGATGAAGGAGCTTTCACAGGATAGATTGGCATGGAGAGCTGCATCAAACCAGTCTCAGGACTGAAGACCAAAACATTAACAACTTTGTAAGAATTGTACAAGTACATTAGAGAGAGACACTTCATCATCTGCTTGATTGCATCGAAGCACATACCTTACATTGTGCGAAGTACTAAACCGGGAAATACTATTTTCTATTCTTCATTGCGCTACCTCATTACCTAATGCCTGAACTGCCTATGGCCCATTGACACCATGCACCTCTTACTGAAACGAGATTCAAGCCAATGATCTAACGATTACCAATTTTGAGTGCTACCATCTTTTCTCTATCTTTATGTATTTTATACTTCTTTGCAATGCTCGCAGAACATGCACCTTTGTTTAAAAAATTATGTTGCTTTGTATTTGAACACATGACCCCTGTGTGACAGGCAAGCATTCTCCTGGAGAATGACACTGTGTGATGAAAAAGATTGACCGTACTTTAGGCCACTAAAGATGCTCAGAAAATTTTGAAGTTGAGTTTCTCAAGAATTTTTTAGACTTGCGTTGAGCTGCTGTGGGATGTTGCGATTTGAGTTCTGAACTTCATATACCGTAAATATAAAAAAATTACAAAAATCCGATTTGCATGTGGTCTCCTTGTCATCATTGTATACACAAGATTTGCTAAAACGTGGCGTCTTATCTTTTGCATTTGTAACAGAAGTTTAGATTACACCAGACAGAATCATTTATTTTATAAAATTTGTCCTCAGTGTTTTAAATGAGTTTTGTTCAACTTGAAAGAGAAGCACACAGAGTCATAAATTAAAAACGTTGCATTTATTTTTGACCACCTCCTATTTTATCCTGAATTCTAATTTTATACTGTGTGCAGTGACATTGAAACACACACACACACACACACACACACACACACACACACACACACACACACACACACCTAAAATGCTTTTGACAGTTGATATGTTACTGCTTATTATTGTCTGATAAGGTAATTGTGGTTTGTAACTATACTTTTGTGAGTAGTTTGTAATCAGATTTCATACTAGCGTTTTAAATATCGTAACCATTTCACTTACTTTGCAGAGGGTCTATGTCTACATTATATTCAAATGCTGATCTTATAGTTTCGTGTTCTTTTTGCATATCATAAAATCTTCACAGCTCTTTCTGTTGGTGGCTTCAGCTCTTTGCTCATGTAGATCTTGATAGCATGAAGTAAAACAGTTACATGGCTCCCCATCTGCTGCACTGCAGTGTTGAAGATATAAGAGTATTTCTTGAAGTGTGAACAAAGATGGGATGAGTGTGTTTCAAATTCATACCAGTGATTGATAGGCAAGGGCCACAAGAAAATAATTTTTTTTTTTTTTCAGATATCCTTAAAAAAAACAGCTAGCCAATGATCAGTTTTGTTTTATTTTCCAGGCCAAGAAATAATATATTGTTAAGTGAGGCTGACCTAAAAGTCATGGTCTGTTTTGACAGAATAGGTCTGTTCATTTCCTTGTAAGTGATGCCTGATATATAAAGTGATCTCTCATACTTCTACAGCCATAAATTTCTGAACTGTTACATCTTGTATCCTCTGCCTCCCAGCGTTTGAAGAAAGGGACTGTTTTCCAAATTTGATGCATTTGTGGTTAAATATAAATACCCCAATCTCAACACCTACTTTTCTGTTATGAATTTGTTGTAAAATGGAAATTTAATTTCACAGGTATGCAGCCCTTACATAATTGGACATCTTCTACCAATCTTCACCATGAAAAATAGCAAAGAGATGTATAATTACAATATATTTAATGCTGAACAGCTTCTGAAGCAGCTTGAAAAAATACTTTCAGAGGACCAAGTGAAATGTCTTCTCTCAGAAAATATGGATATCGTAATTGTGACAATATTTCGCTTACTATTTGATGTGGGCGCTGTAACTGCTTTGTGTGGATACACATCCAGCTTACCAGAACCAGCTCCTCCCACCATTAAATCTCAGCAAATGTTGGATACCTTAGAATATCTTCAGGTATGTTGCTAATTTTATATTTATGGGCAATACTGCTCTCTCTCTCTCTCTCTCTCTCTCTCTCTCTCTCTCTCTCTCTCTCTCCTCTTCTCTTCTCTCTCTCTCTCTCTCTCTCTCTCTCTTGCTCTGTCTCCCTCTCCACCCCTGTACTCTTAGAACTTTTTTTTACTAAGTGATTGTTGTACTGCAAAAGATTTTTAGTTTGTATCTTTATGGAGTGGCTTGAATATAACTTGTGTGGAGTGGAGCCAGTTAATTTGGAAGGACTGCTGTTAATTTGGAAGGACTGCTGTTGTATAGAAATTGTGTGTGGAAAGATAGAAGTGACTCCATTCTACTTCTGGGCCATTCAAGTATTTTTCTGATACTTTCTAATTAGTAGCATATCTTGTAATATGAAAATAGTAACAGAACTGCAGTTTGTCTGTATGCATATTGACGTCATAATATTAATGGAGTAAATCCTGCAGCATCAAAGATTATTGAAGAATGCCATGAAACACTTGCAAGGGTAGGGAAGAACAACAGGACACCTGCCCTTCATGGGAACAGAGAAAGAAGCCCATAGGTGCATACTTTTGGCGGAGGATGTCTGCTGACTGTTACACCTTTTATATTGTTCCTCTTTTTGGTGCAGCTCCATACGAAAGGATATTTGTGATTGTCTCTTGTAATTGAAGTTAGTCTATTTTTCATTGGTCTTGACTGATGAGTAATTGTTATGTTGTAAGTCTTACATTTCTCCTTGTTCCTGTTATATGATTGTGTTATGTAAAACTGTATTTTGAATTTATACTTTCTTGTTCTATGTCTCTTGTCTGTTATTTTACAGAAGAACTCACAGGCACCAGAAGTGAAATTGATACTGTTCTTGTCAAAAAACAAACCTAGAGTAATACAGAAGATATTACTTCAGCTGGCACTCGATATTCATCAACAGCTGACTTGTGAAGAGATGATAATATCACTTCATCGATATGCTGCATTTGCTGACTTGCTGGGATGTAATCTAACAGAAAGTTCTCTGAATGCTTTGTCAACTTTTGTTATACGAGAAGTTATCCACCAACTTATTAACATCGTGAGACAAGGATACAAACAAAACCAAGGAGTTTTGTCAATTGCGGCATGTAATTGTCTTTTGCACTTTCTTGATAAATGTCTTCCAGTTAAAGCACTGATTGTAGAAAAGTTTCTTGGAATGTGCACTAGTGTTCTGGTACCAGTTGTGAAATCTGATGGATATGTAGCTGCAGAAGCTTGCAGATTACTTGAATTTATAATAGTGAAAAATGCTGAGTGTCTCTCATCAGGAATCAGACTTTTAGGTCCCTTTCCAGCTCAACCTAAATTTAACGAGATTCAGAAAGTATATCAGCGGACAGTCTATGGAGGAAAACAATATACATTGGAGGAAGAAATAAAATATTTCTTGGAAGCTGAAATGTACTCTAGCTGCCATGTGGAGAGATTGAAACATCTTTATTTGCAGGTAATAAAGTAGACCTTTCACACATTGTGTTTGTGTAATTATATAATTATTGATATTCTGTATTGTTTTATGTCCCTTGCACTCAGTATAATGAGAGCTTAAGTCCTCAAATACAGTCAATGTTTTTTATCATTTCATCTTTAAGATATAAAGCAATCATACAAAAACCAGCTCAAGTAATATAATTAATCTGAATATGAATAGTTGTGTGTCAGTTTTATTGTAGCTGAAGCATTTGTTTATATATGTTCTGCTTGTGTAATTTCTGTAGTGATGTAGGTAATCAATTGCAGAACAATAACAGCTTTAGCAGAAATCATCTTTTCAACTCCTTTATCAAATCTTTGAAACCTTAAGTCTTGCTGACAAAAATGAACACTAACATCAATGATGTTAGGGACAGGAAAATTTCATGTAAATAATAAAGCAAAAAAATAATGCAAAACTTGTGATTTTTAGCAACATAATGTAAAATTGGCAGTTTGTACAAAATGGTGCAAAATTTGGCGTTTTTTGCCATTCCCATATAATAATGTAAAGCTGAAGACAGCAGATTCCTGAAATTAATAACTGATAGTTAATTAATGCAGAAATTGGACTCTGAGAATTGCATATAATCTTTAAATACGCCGAAAGTTGATTATCTGCACGAAAAACTATGACTCTAAATGGCATGTAAAATCGACCACATTTTAGTAAGAATTTTAGATGTTGCTAAAATATTTTCCCTCACTTTTGCACAACATGATGTACAAAAAATGGTGTGTTTTTGAGAGGACTTTCATATGGCGCATCAGTTAAACGAGATATCTTCATAATACACAAGTATAAATGTGAAAAACATGAGATAGGGCACTTTAGTTTTGCAGATTATGACATCTAGTACCTTTCAACCAAACCGAGACCCATTCCTTTGCAATGGATAATGCTATCAACACAACACCCTCCACATATTCAGAAAAAAAAAAAAAAACTGAACACCTTGAATGACTAGAGACAGGACACATACATTAGTACGTTCTGCAGAAATGATTAGCATTTCAGTCACCTCGATTCAGCATGTGTCCTGTTGTCTAATAGGCAGTGCAGTTTAACTGATCCACAACATTAAAGACCTCTTTGAATCCCATCATTCAGATACTACACAGCGTGACCCCCCCCCCCCCCCCAAAAAAAAAAAAAAAAAAAAAAAAAAAAAAAAAAAAAAAAAAAAAAATAATAATTTAAGCACATAGAAGGAGAGGAGGAAATGAAATTAAACTTCACTGGTTGAAATGGTTTGTTATGTTACTTAAGTGTTTATAAAAAAAGAGTCAAATTTCGAAAGAACTTGGCAGTATGAGTCCATTTATCAATATGACTTTGAAATCCATGTGGTCAGAATGCATGCATTGGTTTGGATGGGTGTCATAAAGCCATTGTGTGCTCTTCTGAGGCAAATGGTCCACAACTGTTGTAACTGATCCTTGATATCTTCAGTACTGGCACAAGAAGGAGTTGTCATTCAAGCTAGTTCCACACATGTTCTATCAGGGACAGATATGGGGATCTAGCTGGTCAGCACGCAGATCGTTCAAAGACACAAATGCATTGTCTTGTTGAAAATTGGTGCCACAAAACTGTTGCATGAGAAGTAACACATGAGGACGCAAGATGTCCATGGCGTTCTGTTGGGCCATCAGAGTTCCATCAGTCACTACCAGCTGTGAAGTCACTTGAAAATGTTGGAAGATGGTACCTATCCCAAGGTCACCAATGATAAATCACATGGGGGTGCAGCGACGTGAATCATTCCTGAATACAGTGTGACATCATTCATATGTAGACCATGCTTCCAGTCGCAACATCACTCTATATGCAGCTGTTTGTATTTTGATGTTTATGATACCTACATACGGGATGGTAATTCACTAATATGGCTGTTCTAAGTCTCTAAACAGTGGTGCAGGATGATGCCGCAGACAGTTGCAGGGAGCTTGTTACTTGTTCTTATATGATAGGCACCAACATCAAGGGTTACAATGTGTTTGGTGCATGATATGGCGACCCTCCCTTGTTGTGATCAGATGAGGTTGACTGGAACCTTGGTGACAAGTGTGCTTGACTACATGTAACCCTACATTACAACTTTGGGTCACTGCCACATCCAATTGCCCCACATGTCATTATGAAGAACGATTTGACCAACCGGCCAGATCGGGATCCACAATAAATTCTCTTTCAAACTAATTCAGGTGCTGGTAACACTGTCTCATACAAGCCTACAGCTTCTCCACATCCTACACAGTGATCATTCAACATCTGACGCTGTTCATGTCCCTTATATACCCTACCCTACCTGGCCTGGCAGCAAAAGTAAACATGAGCAACAATATGGCATTCTGATGGTCATTCTAAATGTCACAGAGTATTCAAAATCTAATCGCTTACACACCTGCCAGAGGTGCACCACTTTATATTGATATCTTACATGGCTTCTAGGTGCTTCACTCTTTTTGCCTGTCAGTGTATTTGTTGCGCAAAAATGTTGGGAAATCTTAGTCTGTAGATAAAACTAAGCCTGTATTCAGAGTTAAAAATGAAAATTATTTCATTGTTGTAGGAGAATGAATTTTTAGTGATTAGACTAATAAACTTTTGAGAAACATGAAGGGATGAATACTTTAGGCAAAGGTAAAGGAAACACTGAAATGCACTGAGTTGACCTTCAAATTATGCTCTCATCTCATATGGTCACAGACCAGCCTATTAAGGCTGTGTTCACAGCTCTAGGTTCTTGAATCAACCATGGGTTGATAATGAATTCCTTTAATGCTGATACGGCAAAGAGACTGTTGTGTGTACCTATAATGACAAGTGGGCTATGTAAAATATTCTGCAGGGACACAAATCTCTCCACAAAATTTACTGGAAAAGCAACTTTCCATGCTAGCAAGGTGTTTGAGACATCTCATGTTGTGCTGAAGGAAGTTTGTCTTGTGCATTCAAATTTAGACTCTGGGTGGCTGTTTTCATATTGTAGTGAAGTATTGATGGACCTCTAGCATAAAGTTTCAGAAGAGAAGTTTGATATTATGTGACAGTACTTTCTTTTGAATGACTTTTAACAGTTTATGCTTGCAGAGTTTTTTTCTGTAATTTGCTACATTTATTGGGTTTGATATAAAGCATTTCCTTTCAAAGTGTAAATAAATGTAATCTGTGATGTCAGGAATAAATATAATGTAATTGATAGACATCATTTCATCTCTGAATGTTATTAATTACAAAAGTACCTTATATGCTTGTAGAATTGTTTCCAAAAGAAACAATATCATTTTTTTATTTTAATTTTTTTTATTTCTCCTCTTCCCTCCCAATTCCCCCCACCCACACCCTTCCCACTTGCTGCATAATATTTCAGTGATAGACCTACCCATCCTCTCCGTTCTTCAAAAGCAGAGCAGTGATTGTGAACTGCAGCACCTTAAGATTATGAGTAGAATGGTTGTCAAAAGATTGTGTGGCCTGACTCACCCGGAGAGCTGGATATTGATCGTTCCACAATCGCACCAGAAAAGACATACAGTTATATCATAATTTATTTCTTATCACTAGATATAATGTGATTGATTATTATATATAAGCTTTATTCTTTACAGTTAGGACTAATAGGATTCAAAATTAGATGTTGCTTGTCGGCAGTTCCAATTTTTAGAATATCATATACACTAATAGAATCATTCAAAATGGTATCACATGAAGCAGAAATTTACAGTGAAATTTAATTCTTCTGTTGAAATAACTGAAGTTACCTTTCTCTTTTTTTATGCAGCTTTCGACAAGAAAGACAGAACTGAGGGATTTATACTTGTCGCTTAAAAATTTAAGAGGATTTTCAGAAGATTGTGAGGAAAGCATTTTACATCGGTTGCTGTGTGTGCTTGTTGGACTTACATCTGCAGAAGACAAAGAGGTAATATGAGAAACATATCTTGTCTGTTGGAAAGCAGATCTGAGCATTGGAGTTGAAATCAAGTGATGATCGTTTGCTTTTCAGTGCTTCCTCTTCCTCTCCAGATTTCTGAAACAAACAGCCATGTAATATCCATCAAAGTCAGAACACTTTTCAACATTTTCAGTACTGATATTCCCCTTTAATGATAATAGTACAGTTGTTTCTTATCTGACTTCTACTAAATAAAACAAGTTTTCTGTTCCCGAATGTCATTTAACTTTCATTACATGCATGTGAGTATGAACATCTGGTTTTAGCAGTAGCTAACCTCATGCTAAGTAAAAGATTTTTTTAATTGTTATGATTTTCATCTTGCTCAGCCATGAGTTTACGTGGTAGTAGAATACTCTTGAGGTCCTCCTTGGCGCTCCGTATGGTGTCATTTGCCCTATGCCACTCCTGCTGGGATGTAGGAATTTCTGCTGTCAAGATCCATCCACCACACACTGCCCAAGGAATGCCACAAACAGATAACAAAAATACAGTACAAAGACTTGCTCATATATTATATAGGAATAATAACAGCTTTCTGACCCCTTTTGTCATGTTTAATTATTATTAATTATATATAAAAACAAAGATGAGGTGACTTACCGAACAAAAGCGCTGGCAGGTCGATAGATACACAAACAAACACAAACATACACACAAAACTCAAGCTTTCGCAACAAACTGTTGCCTCATCAGGAAAGAGGGAAGGAGAGGGGAAGACGAAAGGAAGTGGGTTTTAAGGGAGAGGGTAAGGAGTCATTCCAATCCCGGGAGCGGAAAGACTTACCTTAGGGGGAAAAAAGGACAGGTATACACTAGCACACACGCACATATCCATCCACACATACAGACACAAGCAGACATATTTAAATATGTCTGCTTGTGTCTGTATGTGTGGATGGATATGTGCGTGTGTGCTAGTGTATACCTGTCCTTTTTTCCCCCTAAGGTAGGTCTTTCCGCTCCCGGGATTGGAATGACTCCTTACCCTCTCCCTTAAAACCCACTTCCTTTCGTCTTCCCCTCTCCTTCCCTCTTTCCTGATGAGGCAACAGTTTGTTGCGAAAGCTTGAATTTTGTGTGTATGTTTGTGTTTGTTTGTGTATCTATCGACCTGCCAGCGCTTTTGTTCGGTAAGTCACCTCATCTTTGTTTTTATATATAATTTTTCCCACGTGGAATGTTTCCTTCCATTATATTAATTATTATTAAAGTGGTAATAAAGAGTTGTACACACATCTTCTCATTTGTAGAAGACAAGGGCATGGAAATTTTTGCACCTATAATGTTCAAGAGAAAATTCCCAAATTTAATTCAGCCTAGTTCTGTATCCTCTCACTATAAACTTTCAGTAAAGACTTTGGGCATTATGGAATGTAATTAGGGTTCTGACTCGCAAAATAGCATTCATCTCTTTGAACAAACACATCATATTTTCATCATTTTATGTGTGTGAAACTATCTTAGCTAAGCTAATTGTCTTCCAGAGATACCAGTCAGTTGTTCAGGAAGCATAATGCAAAAATTAATGTCAACTTTTGTGTAGCAAGAGTATGTATCTGATTTGCTCTTGAACTTAGAGCTCAAAATGACTGACATTGGTCATTGCACAGTACTTGGAATATGTGTGACTTGTTTCATCCTGCCATGGTGATGCTCCCTGAAAAGGCAGGTGAAATATTCTTGAAACCATACTACGCCTGAACCATGAAAATGTGTGATGCTTAGGTTATGGTTATGGGATGTTACATCTTTTAACTGAAGAAAATAATGCACTGTGCTAGTGTTTATTCGAACAGACCATATCAGTATTCTGCCTTTTGACTGACACAGACCATTATTGCCAATTTGGCCCAAGTAGGATGTGGTGTTCAAGAATCTGGATCTTCTTATGTAGTAGTTGTCTAACAAGATTGTGGAGAGAAAAACCACTTTTGACGTAGCTAGGTCAGTAACTGCAGGTTATTTTCCCAAAGTAAAGACTTGTAAGCTTTTCAAAAGACACTAAAGAGTAATCTGAAAGTAAACCCACATATGTGGGATCTGGTTTGTCTCACAACTGTTTGCCATCCTAAGTGGTGGCCAAACTTGGGTGGGTTGAAAGATTCCTTAACACTTTGAACACATTCACACCCACCTTAACCCTCTGCTACTCACGTGATAGTTCCTGACACAGTCACTTGTGTGGATGACAGATATCATCCACAACATAAATGGTGTATTTGGACACACTGAATTGTGTGTATGGATGGTTTTGCAAAATATTTGCTCAGTTGAACATCCACATCTGAGAAACATATTTATAGACTAAAAGTCTGCTTCAGTTGCTAGCAGTCTTCTTAATTTAATCAGTGACTGGTTTTGATAGTGTCGGAAGTTCCATGCGGCTTTTCGCGGATGATGCTGTAGTATACAGAGAAGTTGCTGCATTAGAAAATTGTAGCGAAATACAGGAAGATCTGCAGCGGATAGGCACTTGGTGCAGGGAGTGGCAACTGACCCTTAACATAGACAAATGTAATGTATTGCGAATACATAGAAAGAAGGATCCTTTATTGTATGATTATATGATAGCGGAACAAACACTGGTAGCAGTTACTTCTGTAAAATATCTGGGAGTATGCGTACGGAACGATTTGAAGTGGAATGATCATATAAAACTAATTGTTGGTAAGGCGGGTACCAGGTTGAGATTCATTGGGAGAGTGCTTAGAAAATGTAGTCCATCAACAAAGGAGGTGGCTTACAAAACACTCGTTCGACCTATACTTGAGTATTGCTCGTCAGTGTGGGATCCGTACCAGGTCGGGTTGACGGAGGAGATAGAGAGGATCCAAAGAAGAGCGGCGCGTTTCGTCACTGGGTTATTTGGTAACCGTGATAGCGTTACGGAGATGTTTAATAAACTCAAGTGGCAGACTCTGCAAGAGAGGCGCTCTGCATCGCGGTGTAGCTTGCTCGCCAGGTTTCGAGAGGGTGCGTTTCTGGATGAGGTATCGAATATATTGCTTCCCCCTACTTATACTTCCCGAGGAGATCACGAATGTAAAATTAGAGAGATTAGAGCGCGCACGGAGGCTTTCAGACAGTCGTTCTTCCCGCGAACCATACGCGACTGGAACAGGAAAGGGAGGTAATGACAGTGGCACGTAAAGTGCCCTCCGCCACACACCGTTGGGTGGCTTGCAGAGTATCAATGTAGATGTAGATGTAGATGTTGAAGCTTAAAGCTTTTCCTTCATGTACCACATTTATGTTTTCATGAATACATGGTGGCACCTGAAGATGAAGCATTAAGCTTCTCAATCAGTCGTGGGATAGATTAAGAAAATTACTAGCAACTGTGATTTTTATTCCATGAAGAATGATTTTAGAAGTATTTTGTTTAAATCTAAGTATAATACACTTAGTACACACATGTGGTAAGGTACACAATAAGTGAACATGTTTTTAGAAATAGCTCGTAAATACCTGCAGTACGTCTCTGATAACAGCCAACTTGTCAGTCTCTGTGTAAACATCCCTATCATGGCTACTATGAGACATCAGACATCTCAAGAGCAAACGGAATCAGTTTTCACACACGCATAAGTAACATGATTCAAATCTGTTGCCCTTTGAGTTATCCCACAATTTCAATACATTCATTCTAGAGTGTCTCAGAGATTCACACATATATTGTAAACCAATGAAAACTCTGATCTATAACATCTGTTTCTTTAGCATCCCTTTCCCTAGAAAAGTTGCATGAGCTTCATTGATGGGGTATCGTCTCAGTTGTGTGACTGGATTTGTGATTTCTTGTCAGGAAGGTCGCAGTTCGTAGTAATAGACGGCAACTCATCGAGTAAAATTGAAGTGATATCAGGTGTTCCCCAGGGAAGCGTCCTGGGACCTCTGCTGTTCCTGATCTATATAAATGACCTGGGTGACAATCTGAGCAGTTCTCATAGGTTGTTCGCAGATGATGCTGTAATTTACTGTCTAGTAAGGTCATCCGAAGACCAGTATCAGTTGCAAAGCGATTTAGAAAAGACTGCTGTATGGTGTGGCAGGTGGCAGTTGACGCTAAATAATGAAAAGTGTGAGGTGATCCACATGATTTCCAAAAGCAATCCGTTGGAATTTGATTACTCGATAAATGGTACAATTCTCAAGGCTGTCAATTCAACTAAGTACTTGGGTGTTAAAATTACGAACAACTTGAGTTGGAAAGACCACATAGATAATATTGTGGGGAAGGCGAGCCAAAGGTTGCGTTTCATTGGCAGGACACTTAGAAGATGCAACAAGTCCACTAAAGAGACAGCTTACACTACACTCGTTCGTCCTCTGTTAGAATATTGCTGCGCAGTGTGGGATCCTTACCAGGTGGGATTGACGGAGGACATCGAAAGGATGCAAAAAAGGGCAGCTCGTTTTGTATTATCACGTAATAGGGGAGAGAGAGTGGCAGATATGATACGCGAGTTAGGATGGAAGTCATTAAAGCAAAGACGCTTTTCATCGCGGCGAGATCTATTTACGAAATTTCAGTCACCAACTCTCTCTTCCGAATGCGAAAATATTTTGTTGAGCCCAACCTAAATAGGTAGGAATGATCATCAAAATAAAATAAGAGAAATCAGAGCTTGAACAGAAGGGTTTAGGTGTTCGTTTTTCCTGCGCGCTGTTCGGGAGTGGAATGGTAGAGAGATAGTATGATTTTGGTTCGATTAACCCTCTGCCAAGCACTTAAAAGTGAATTGCAGAGTAATTATGTAGATGTAGATGTAGATTTAGAAATAGTCGTATCTATTGCAGTAATGCATATTATGTTTTCATCAAAGAATAACTTGAGATAGCTGTTTCTGTCTTTGTTATATGAGTTTCATTTTTGGGTCCTGATAAATGCATATTACAAGAGCTTGTTGTAACATTTGTAGGATATTTACTTTTCTGTGATTTAGTTATTCCATTTTTTTCTAGAAGAAATACATCCTCTTGAATTTGTCGTTCCTGTGATTCCAATTCATCATTTTCTGACTCTTCTTGATCTGTTCCTGATTAATGACCACTTTCATATACACAGTCCTCGTTCTCTTAGTCAGCAGTATCACTGTAAGCATCTTCATCACTTAACTCATAATACCATTCCACAGTAAAAAGAATATTTAATTTTCATAGGTAAATATTATAAGTAAAAATCAGATTAATTGTAATTAGACTCAATATGCCTAAAATTACGCAGGTGAACGTTGTATTCAATCTATGAAAGCATTTACTTTGTCAGATTGTCGCAATGGAGTTCGTGCAACTGACCAGTTTCCTCCATGCTTTAACAGTGCTTCATAAACAGTGCAACTCATGTAACTGAA
Organism: Schistocerca americana; assembly: GCF_021461395.2. NCBI lineage: Eukaryota > Metazoa > Arthropoda > Insecta > Orthoptera > Acrididae > Schistocerca > Schistocerca americana. The sequence continues at coordinate 572,798,599 of NC_060120.1, forward strand.
AGCTAACACTGGCTGAAGCTAATGGTGGTGGTGGTGGGGGGGGGGGGGGGGGGGGGTGGAGGAGGTTAACAATAAGGTGCTGAAGTCCAGTCCAGTCAAATAAAATAGTGAGAAAATCATGTGGATGATAAGTGTCATCTGCACAAGCAATGGAGGGTTAAGCCCAGCTCTGAGTCTTATGTGATTTCTTCTTCTTCTTCTTCTTCTTCTTCTTCTTCTCTTGTAGTATCAGTATGAGTACCAGTAAGCAGATGTGTAGTGATGATAACAACTGAGTGAAAATGGTCCATTCATTCGGTTGTTGGAAAACAGCGACTCATTCAGTTGTAATTTTACATATTAATTCAATTATTCATTCATTCTTTTGAGTGAAACTAGTTTGTGGGAGTAATCAAATGAAAACATTAGACACCATTGTAGCTTTGCATATTGTATGAATTGTTCGTTCTTTTGTTTTAAGTGAAAAATATGTTGTATTAGAAAGTTTCTTTTATTTGAATAATTACTTTCTAATTTTTAGTCTCAATTGTGTGAAATTTTTCAGTTGATTTCAGAGATTTTGATGAGATTACAGTGGAGACATGTTGTGAATTTCAGATTTATTTCGGTTTCTCTTCAACCGGGTCAACCAATACAGTGTTCCCCCCTATGTATATCTTGTGAAAAGACCATGAATGTAAAAATATGAGAGATGTGAGCTCACTTGGAAACTTCAGCAATCATTCTTAACTGCAGAACATTCGCAACTGAAACAGGAAAACAGAGAAATAGCAGTATTATACCAGAAAAGAAAGCATGTTAATATTGCATTTTCATCCAGTTCCGAGCTAAGTTGAAAGTTTCAAGTCTTAACTTATCAAGAAGTTTGTTTGAAATCAGCTGCAAAATTTGTACCAGACAGACGGACAGAAAGACCGACCGACCAATCGAAAACGAGGTGTCCTCCCCCACACACCAGTCTCAAAAGCCAGTTCATATTGCATGTCATCCAGTTCTGAGCTGAATTGAAAGTGCAAGTCTCCAGCTTACTGCAAAATTAGTTTAAAATCAATTGCAAAATTTTTATCGAACAAACAGAGAAGAAACCGACCAAATAAAAACATTTTAAAAAGTGATTGTTCATTTATACATTCATAAATTTACAGTGCAGCATTAGATATTAAACTTTTAAAACCAACCAAAAATTGATATTAGGTACCACAAGTACAAAAATTCTTATTTAACTAAGTAAGTAAATATATTTTGAAAATGCTTTGCTTTTAAAAGTATACTTTTTATTCGCATCTTCTTTAAATAAGACACTTTATTTGTCCCTAAAAAAAATTGTCAAAACCAAAAAGGCTGACAATGTATGTAAGTAAAATCACTCAAACCCATTGAGAGAGTGAAAACATTCAGGTAATGGCTGCAACCAACAGAGACTGGTTTCAGTCAGTTGTCTCGCACTGAATAAAACCACTCAGACATGGTGATTGAGTGAAAACATTTAAATCACATTCACAACCAAAGGAGACTTGTTTCAGTCAGTTCTTAAAAACAGTCAATTGTCCCATCACTACAGCTGTGTCGATCTGCAAAATAGTCCTACATAATTGAAGGAGAAAACTTGGAAAAGATGTGGTCTTAATAGTCTGGAAATAACTATACTTTCATTCTAATTTTCACACGTATGCCACAATAAAATGTGAAATCGTTAATGTTTTAGTGAATATTAGTGGTTTTAAAATTCACATTTGATCTGTATAGCACTTTACTTTTATTATATGGTCTGAAATATTATTTTGAATTACCCGCATTTGACTGTCATTTTAACTAATTTCTCATTCTTCATAAATTTTTTGGATATTTTCTTTCTCACTATGATCACATTTGTTCAATAAGAAAGATAAATGTTTGCTTCCCTAGGTGCAGCTTGGGGCATCACGCTGCCTTGGTGAAATTGGCCCTTCAGATTTGGCAACACTTGTTCTGCAACCAGAAAAGGAAACTGATGAAAATATTGTACTGACTGAGGACATCGTTGTGTTGCTTATTGGCAGTGTATTAAAGAAACTTTCTGTTGCTTTGGTAGATGAAAATATCAATGTCGTCAAGGAAACCAGCTCAGCCTTGTATACAATGTTAGCATCAAAGGAAGCACGCATATTCTTGGGTAAGTGATGTAGGATTCCTGTGTTCCAAATTCACTGACTTGGCTGAAAGTGTAGCGAACAAAACTCCACTTTTTGGGGTAGGTAAACAACAGCTTTCCCTAAAAGGTTGTCTTTTTCCTGTGTTCACTAGCAATTTTTTGTTGTTAAAGGAAAATGACAATTCAGTAAATATCTGTACATTACAAGAGACTCACTAAAAACTGTTCTGTAATGTACCATTACATACCGTCCACAGTCCTTGTGAAACTAAAGAATGACAAATGTGGTGTCATTTTGTAGTTCTTGTCAATTTTTATGGTAGTGCATAGACACCCTATTGCCGAAACATGTTATAAATCAATATAAACATTAATATTCACACTCACCTGATATCGTATTCAGAAGTGTTGCTTGCTGGCCGCTTGGGACACTGCTATCACGGTGGGTAACGAAAACAAGATGGAGTGTCGTGAATGTTATGTTAGATTGTGGTTCTGTCTAGCCCTTGTTTCATGATGATGTTGGGATTAGCGTAAATAGGGCTCACTGGCCTTTGAAATGAAATCTGAGACTAGAAATTGATCTGGATTAAAAATCTTTGTTTATGAAAAACTAGGTTTGTTTACTTGCTTGTAAAACAGATGGTTACAGGAGATGAGTAGATCGAGAGCACTTTACCATTAGCATCAACATTTCTGAGCATGAGTATTTTGTGAAAAGTAGGTTACTCATTGCTACTGTAAACAGGAGTGACAGAAAGTACAGCAAAACATAGAAATCATAAGAAGATATGCAAAACATGGTGCCTCTGGCGGCTGGGGTGGAAACTGCTTTACAGCTGCATTTCACTTGTCGCAGCACACGCGACACTACACCATTGGATTCACATAACATCACTGGTTAACACAAATCTTGAGTGGGACAGCAACCCACACAGCAGATTCTACAGTGTTGTACAGTAATTATCAATTTTATTTTTGATGTGCAGAACTGACTGGTAAATGTACTCATATGGCACAGTTAAAGCTCACATTGTTTTGATCAGATCTTGACAATGTGCATGACTACTGTGTTTGGTTATTTTTCTTATGGCCTGTTCCTGTAGTTTGAAAACAGTATTCATATTTTGTGCATTTGTTCCCCAGAGTAGAATTCCATAGGTGAGAATTGAATATAGATGTGAATAGTACGTAAGGAAAAAGGCATTGGCTGTTAAACACTGTTGGCAGGATTCTGAGGGCGTCACATGCTGATAACATCCTATTTTGCAAGTTTCTCTGTGTGCTCACACCACTTCATATGAGAATCAATATTCATTTCTATAAATTTTGTGTTTGTTACAGTCTACAGAGACAACATATACATTTAATTTAACATATTGTTTCCCCTTATCAAACTGAAATTAACATCATTTGTTTTCTCTATGTTCAGTGTCACTGTATTGCATTTGACCAGTTGTAAACTCTCCCTGAGGATTTCATGTGAGTTCTCTGGAAGGAATTCTCTAGTTTTCTCAGTCACTATCCCGTGAACCATGGACCTTGCCATCGGTGGGGTGGCTTGGTGCCTCTGTGATAAAGATAGCCCTACTGTAAATGCAACCACAAAGTAGAAGTTTGTGTTAAGATATCAGACAAATGTGTGGTTTCTGAAGGGCAGTAGCGTTTTCAGTAGTTGTGAGGGCAACTGATTTGGTGTAACATTAACCAAAATGGTCTTGCTGTGCTGGTACTGCAAACAGCTGAAAGCAAGGGGAAACTACAACCGTAATTTTTTCCCGAGGGCATGCAGCTCTACTATATGGTTAAATGATGGTGGCATTCCCTTGGGTAAAATATTCTAGGGGTAAAATAGTCCCACATTAACATTTCTGGGCACGTACTACTTGGGAAGATGTCATCATCAGGAGAAACAAAATTGGTGCTATGTGGATAGCAGTAAGGAATGTTAACTTTCTTAATTGGGCAACTAGGTTAGCAAATTTAGAAAGGAAAATGGATGGGTTGGAGTTAAAGATAGTGGGCATTGGTGAAGTTTGGTGGCAGGACTAACAGGGATTCTAGTCAGGTGAATACAGGATTTATAAATCCAAAATCTAATCGGAGTAATGCAGGAATACACTTAATAATGAATAAGGAAATATGAATATGGGTAAGCTACTTCGACAGCATAGTGAACACATTATTGTGACCAAGACACTCTCTCAGCCAACACCCACCATAATGGTCAAGTTTGCACACCAATTAGCACCACAGGTGAAGAAGAGATTGAAGGCGTCTATGATGAAGTAAAGAATTTATTTAGATGGTTAAAGGAAACAAAAATTTAATTGTGATGGGGTAATGAAATTCAATGTAGGAAAGGAAAAGAAAGGAAAAAATAGGGTAATAATAACTGGGGGAAAAGAATAAAAGCGGAAACTGCGTGGTAGAATTTTGCACAGAGCCTAATTGGTCCATCGCTGACACTTGGTTTAAGAATCATGGAAGCAGGTTGTATGCCTGGGAGAGACCTTCGAGACACTGGAAGGTTTGAGATTGATTATATAATGACAAGACAGAGATTTTTGGAACCAGATTTTAAATTGTAAGACTTTTCATGGGTATATGTGGTTTCTGACCACAATTTATTGGTTATAAACTATAGATTAAAACTGAAGAAATTGCAAAAAGGTAGGGAATTAAGAAGATGGGACCTGGATAAGTTGAGAGAATGAGAGATTGAGTTTCAGGAGAGCAATGCTCGACAAGAACAGGGGAAATGAATACAGAAGATGACGAATGGGTAACTTTGAGTAATGGAAATGATCGTATGGACTTGTTGGCCGGGAGGCCCGTTTGGGAGAGTTCAGATGCCGTATTGCAAGTCCTTTTTAAGTGACGCCACATCGGCGATTTGCAAGTCAATGATGATGAAGAACACACAACACCCAGTCCCCTGCCAGGAATCGAACTCTGGCCCCATGTGTGGTAGGCGGTAACGCTACCGCTATGCTACGGAGGTGGATGGTAACTTTGAGAGATGAAATAGTGAAGGCAGCAGAGGATCAAATAGGTAAAAAGACAGGCCTAGTAAATATCCTTAGATATCACAGGAGATATTGAATTTGACTGATAAAAGAAGAAAATACTGGGTGTTTTGGAAATAAGTACTGAATTCTTGTGGAATGACAGTTTGGATATAGACAGAAATTTTTAAGTATATGAACGTGGGTCACATATTGACAATGGTAGGCGACCTCAAAGAAGTGATCAGTCTGCCTGGTGGTGCGATGACCAGCGGTACGTATCCATAAGTTTTGATGTCTACTATCAATTGTTTTCATTGATACCCACACCCTAATGAGGAAACTCTGTACTAATTCCTTTCATCTTCATTCAGTGCTGTGTACCTGAAGTGAGCAGTCATTTGTGTACTTCGTTTCCACCTCAATGTAGTTCATAATCAAGTTTTGTACCAAAGGTAAGACAATGTGTTATGGTGCAGTAGTATGCACTTGTAATAGATTGTTTACTCCTTTTATCATGCATGGGACATGGAACATTTTGTGAGTAATGAACTTGCAGACATGCACTTGGCCTTTGATGCTGCAGGAGCACGGCATTTGCACACAGAATATTATCCAAACAGGGAAATACTAATTTGGAGAACATTTGCCACTGTGGATCATCATCTCCATGAAAGGGGCATATTATAGGGAGATTTCCATGCTTGAGGTCAACTACAGAATGTAAGCAATCCTGGTTTTGAGGAACGAGTACTACAGATGTTTGACAACAGTCTTTCAGGTAGTATATGCTCTGTTGCCCATGCTCTGAATGCGAATGCTAGTTCTAGCTGTGTTTGGAGAAATCTGCATGGTGGTCATTGTCATCCAAACAAGTTGTATAAGGTACAGGAACCTCTAGCCACTGACTTTCCAACTCAGAACGAATTTGCCATATGGTTTTTACAGCAAAGAAAGCTAACTCCCGACTTCGCAGACTTTGTTCTGTAGACTGATGAATTGACTTTCATCCACAAAAAAATGTTCAACAGTTGCAACTTCTATGTATGGTTTCATGAAAATCCTGGGTATGGCTGTCCACATTTTTCAGGAATGATTATCAATTAATGTTTAGGTTGGAAATATTCACAACCAGGTAGTGAGACCTTACATTCTTCCACACTGTCTAACTGGTTGTTTTTACTGTGTGTTTCTTGAACATGTACTTCCCAGTCTTCTCAAAGATGTTCTGCTTCAAACCAGAAGACGAATGTTCTTCTGCCATGATGGGACACCTCCCGATTACAGATATAAAGTGAGAATATTTTTGGACAGACAATACCCGGGGTACTGGATTGGATGAAATGGAATTGTCACAGGCCTGCAAAGTCCCCAGATCTCTCACCACTTGGGGGGCAAACATCCTTCCTTGTTTTCTCTGCTATTTGCCAGAATTTTGATGCTGCTGGTAGTTAGTCTGTCTTCCATTTGACAGAGCAGGAATAACATTGCATCAATGTACAGGTCGCCCCCCCCCCCCCCCCCCCCCAACTTCGCCAGATTGAGACCTTTTCTATGATGTCAGTTCTCCCATGACACAGTCTTTCAGGTTCTTCCACTTCTTTTGAATTTCTGTACATGTCATGAGTGAAATTAACACTTTGTGTACTTTACGTATGAAGGTTGTGAGCCTATAGAAATAAGAGCTGATATCTGTGGTATGCAGATAAGGGATTATTTTTCAGATTACTTTGTGACTTCACAGGGATCAGTATCTTGGCAATATGACAAAAGTTCAGTTTTGTTAATGGCAGTGTCTACATGAATGAATAAAATTAGTGAACTATGAAATACCTTTGTTGTTATTTTCTGATACAGTCAATTCAGCCCAGTTCTGAATATTGCTGGGCACACTTCTCCCCATTCTTTTTCATTTAGATTGTGATCATTGTATTCTTTTAATTTCCTATTGTAGAGAGCTAGCCTCTTTTCTACTTCTACAATTAGTCTTTCTGAATTGACAACACAACTTACAGTGTCATCTGTAGCCCAACTCTCGTCATCAGATATGCTGCTGGTGCACAGAATGTGTGTGCCCAACACTTAGCGAGAGTGACTGAGAAACAGCATCACTAGTGTGCAGGGTCCTATGTGATTCATGTGATTCATTCAAGATGTGCAACTATCATATACATGAAATACAGCCATTTGCATCTTTTAAATCACTATCACTATTTGACCACAGATGTGTCCATTTGTAGTCCAATCTTCATGTTTCATCCTTACGACAAACAAATTGCGTGATGGAAAATTGGCTGTGCGTGCGTAGTCTAAAGCGGCCTTTATTAAAAAGAGAACCATATGAATATCAAGAGCTCATATGGAAAACCAGTACTTACACAAGAAGGGAAAGTGAAAGGTGTAAGGCATATAGAAAGGGTCTATACAAGGGAGGTGATCTTGAATAGAGCGTAGATGAGGTTGAGACAGCAGAGACGATACTGTGATAAGAATTTGATACGGCACTGAAAGACCTATGTCGAAACAAGGCTCCTGGAGTAGACGATGTTCCGTCAGAACTGTTTATAGTCTTGCGAAAGCCAGGCATGACAAAACTTTTCCACCTGGTGTGCAAGATGTATGAGAAAGGTGAAATACTGTCAGAAGAATGTAATACTTACAGTTCAGAAGAAAGCAGGAACTGACAGGTGTGAATATTCCTGAACTATCAGTTTAATAAGTCATGGTTGCAAAATACTAAACATGAATTTTTTACAAAAGGATGAAAAACCTGATAGAAGCCAACCTCGGGGAGACTAATTTGGACTCTGGAGAGATGTAAGAACACCCAAGCAATACTCGCCATATTATTTATCTAGAAGGTACATTACGGAAAGGCAAGCCTACATTTATAGCGTTTGTAGCCTTAGAGGAAGTTTTTGACAGTGTTGACTGGAATACTCTATTTCAAATTCTAAAGGTGGCAAGGATAAAAGGCGAGCGAAAGGCGATTTACATTTTATATGGAAACCAGATGGCAGTTATAAGTGTCAAGGGGCACGAAATGGAAGCAGTGATTTAGAAGAGAGTCCAATGCGGTTGTAGCCTAACCTCAATGTTATTCAATTTGTACATTGAGCTAGCATGGAAGGAAACCAAATGAAAATTTTGAGTAGAAATTTACTATAAGTTCAGAGAGAAGAAATAAAATCTTCGAGGATTGCTGATGATATTGTAATTCTGTCAGACAGCAAACGACTTGGAAGAGCAGTTGAGCAGCATGGACAGCATCTTGAATGAATATTTTAAGATAATAATAATAATGTCGTGTGACGAGGGCCTCCCATCGGGTAGACCGCTCGCCTGGTGCAAGTCTTTCGATTTGACGCCACTTCGGCAACTTGCGCGTCGATGGGGATGAAATGATGATGATTAGGACAACACTACACCCAGTCCCTGAGCGGAGAAAATCTCCGACCCAGCCGGGAATCAAACCCGGGCCCTTAGGACTGACAGTCTGTCACGCTGATCACTCAGCTACGGGGGCGGACTATTTTAAGATGAACATCAACAAAAGAAAAACAAAAATATTGGGATGTAATCTAATTGACAGGACATAAAATACAGGCTGACAATGGCAAGAAAAGCATTCCTGAAAAAGAGAGATTTGTTAACACTGGATATAGGTTTGTTAGGAAGTCCTTTGGGAAGGTATATGTATGGAGTGTAATAGAGTATGGAAGTGAAACATGGGCAGTAAACAGTTCAGACAAGAAGAGAATAGAGGCTGTTGAAATGTGATGATACAGAAGAATGCTGAAGATTAGATGGGTAGATCATGCAACTAATGAGGAGATGTAATATAATTTGAAAGACGATAAATTTGTAGCACAAGTTGACTAAAAGAAGGCATCAGTTGGTAGTACGCATTTTGAGACAACAAGGACTCGCCAGTTTAGTATTGGAGGAAAAGGTGTAGGTAAAAATCATAGGGGGAAAATCAAAAGATGAATGCAGGGAGCAGATTCAGAAGTATGTAGGTAGTTATTAGGAGACAAAGAGGCTTATTGCTGTCATCAGCATGAATAACAGTACCAGCAGAAAAATGCTCCTTTTGGAACACAAAAAAGTAGGGTATGCTCCTGTTTATCAGTGGACTCTGGCTGAAAAGTGGGTTACCAGCAACCACATTCTACCTTCCTCAGCCCCCTCAAAAATTTTCCCAAAAATTTTGACTTTTTTTTTTAACCTCTCACTCCCTCAAGTTCCCCTAACTGTAACTCTCTCACACCACTAGTCTATTGCTGTAAGTCGCTCATTTCCACCCACTCCCACTTGCCCATTCTCATTCACTCATTCAGCGTAACTCATTGTCATTATCTCTTTGTGTCCCTCTTACTGTCACTGCTGCCTGCTTCACAGCAACAGTCTCCTTCATTCTGTCCCCCTATTACTGTCTCTCTCTCTCTCTCTCTCTCTCTCTCTCTCTCTCATGCTAATATCTCATTTACTCCTTCCCACTGCCACAGTCTTTTCTCACGGTCACTATCTCTCTCTTCCTTGTCGTCATTTTATAGGCTCTGCATCTCATTATCGCTGACTCTCATGCACTTCTACTTTCTCTTTTTTTCCTCTCCCACTGGCACTATCGCCTTCACTCTTTACATAACACTTTTCTGTCACTGCCAACTATGTTCCAGTGCCATTGTGTCCCCTGTTTCTCCCACACTTCCATTGTCTCCTTTGCCCTTTCTGTGCCACAACCATTGTCTTACCATCTTCCAGTATTTATTACTTTTGCATATCTTTGCCACTGTCACTGACTCCTCCCTCAGCATAAAAAAAGTGTAAATATGTTCACATACCAAAATTTTTGTGAAAATTTTTATAAGTGCTGAGGAAAGTAGAATGGAACAAGCCTGTAAGGACGGTAGTGAGGAAGGAAAATAGTCGACTTTGATTTATTGGGAGTGAAGCTAGTCTACAAAGTTTACAGTGTATACAAAACTTGTGTAATCCAGTATAGGCATTTGCAGGTGACTGCATATTGATTTTATTGTTACCAATGTGAACTTAGAATAAATGAGGGGCTGATACGGTGACACACAGTCATTTTTCCATCACTCCATTTGCAAGAGGAATAGGAAAGGAAATTACTAGTAGTAGTACGGAGTACCTTCTACCAAACACCATACGATGTCTTGCAGAGTATGGATGTAGACATAGATTAGCCAGCCTCTTATTCCTAATAGTAATAACTTATTTATTAGAATCTTCTGGTCAATAGTATCAGAAGCCATAGAAAACTCTAAAAATATGCTTGACACACAATCCTCTTTGCCAAGAGCAGCACATACCGCTTTTGTGAATTCTACTGTGGCCGACTCTGTACTTTTACCACATTGGGAACCAATCTGTGGTTCACTCAGAAGGTTGTATTGATTCAAGTAATTTGTATTTCATAATTGATTGTCATTTTTGAGAATGACAAAAGCAGGAAATGGGCAGGTAATTTTCTGTGTCTTCTGCGTTAACTTTATTTAGCAGAGGCACACATCTTACCTGTTTTAAACACTTTGGAAATTTTCCCATAATGAACAACACATTTATTATGGTTGTTAAGGGAACTTGTATACTCTTTATGCATAGTTTCAGCACAAATGTTTGTACTTTTTCTAAGCCTACTAACTTATTATGTTTTAGGCTATGTGCAACCCTTTGACTTTATGCTCAGTGATATTAATTTATATTCATTTCTATGAATATTTGTGCTCGTGTAAAATAAAATTGGTAAATGATCAGTTGGTTTACGATATGTGGCTCATGCCAAAGGGAAATTCACAGGGGAGTTCTGTGTACACTGAAACAAATACAAAAATGAAAAGTTGCTGTCTGTAATCCTCAGTTTAAGATCGATTTTCTGACATTTTTGTTTTGCGAGATTTATGTGGGATGAAGTAAACTACTTGTTGTTTGGCTGTTCTTAGAACATCGACTCTCTTAATTTTAACAGTAAGCCTCTTTGTGTGTTCATTGAGCATCTCTGTGGCACACAATAATTAACAGAAACAGTGATAGTAGAAACATATCTTGATTAAATCTTATTTATCTCCTCTGTTAATCATACCTGATATGGGTGCCGCACTGACACATTGAGTAAGTTTGCAAGCCACCTCCTTCATGGATGAATTGCTTTTCCTAAAGATTATTCCATTGAATCTACCTGCATCTGCATTTCTTAAAAAAATGTTGTGGTCCTTCCACTGTTTTCCCTCCAGATCCATATTCCTGGATATTTTAGGATTGTGACAGTTTCCAGCTATCGGTCAACAACATACTCTAATGCTAAATGATCTTTTGGTCAGTTTATGTTCAATGCATTACATTTACTATTGTTGAGGGTGAGGTGCCATTCACTGCAGCAAATAGCAATCCATTATGTGTCACTAACATTTTCTTACTTACAAATTCCCTATATATTAATTATCAATGGCAAATAGCCTCTTGGAGATTTTAATGTAATTCAGCAGGTCATTATGGATTATTAAGCTTGATTGATTGTAACACTTCTTTGGAGTACACTCAAAATTTTTCTCATTTGACTATTTCTCCTCTTTTAGAATGATGTATCATGTTTTGTTTGCTGGGAAAATTTGATTCAGTCAAAAAGTTGGTGCAGTAACCTGTAAACTCATATTTTGATTGCTTGACAAGAGTGAGAATTGTGTATAATTCCTTCCAGGACACAGTCTTAACTGCTGTTTCCAGAATTCATGGTGGTTTTTTGGGGGATGATTCTGGTCCTCTAAAAACATTGTAATATGGGAACATAACTATGTCCAGAAGTGCAACATAACTGCTAAGTTTCTCACCACTATTCCTTGTTCACTTGTAATGAAACTAATATTTTTTATTGTTGCATTATTTCAGAAAGTGAAGCATCAAGGTCTCTTAATCAAGACTATATCATGCCATTCATTAACCATAAAAAGTCACGCCATGATATCAGCTTGGATGTAGATACAGAGCTATTCAGGAAATTAGTGGATTGCCGTGATACATGGACACCTGGACGATCCACACATGAAAAATGGATTACAAATCTTGTTTGCAGTATTTTGCAAACTTTTGATGCTGAGAAAAACTTTTTACCGCATTTAATACCTGTCTGCAGAGTAAAGGTTAGTAGCTCACCAACAATACATACATTTTGAAACAGTTTTCACTCTGTTACCAAAGAGTGAAAAATAATTGTAAGAAATGCAGTTCTAACTTACATACATGGAATTTGGCTGTACTCTGAACACAAGCCGCATACTATTTGGTCACTACTTCAGTTAGTAAGCACTTCCTATGTCCCTTGAAGCTGTTAGGATATGTGTGTGAGATATGAATTAATAAAAGATATTTTTGAGTATTCTAACAGTTCCTAGTGTCTGAAATCCTGTATGATAACCTTAGATCTCAAATCAAATAATGGACTATCCAGGATGGACTGTAACAATATTATGAAAAGGAAAGTTGCTACTCACCATATAGTGGAGGTGTTGAGTCACGGACAGGCACAACAAAAAGACTGCCACAAAAAAGCTTTCAGCCAGTGAAGCCTTCGTCAAAAATAGACGCCTACGACGACACACACACACACACACACACACACACACACACACAGAGCGCATCTCCGTTATATGGTGAGTAGCAGCTTTGCTTTTTATAATATTGTTAGATCTCAAATCTCAATTTTTTCCTTTTTTTCATAAACAAATGTGACATAAACCACATCACAGTAGTTACTTCCCTGCAGCTAGTACACCAAATCTCATCAAACTCAATAGATTTCTGTGTCTTGCCCCTCTTTGTTAGTTATTTTCTTTTGAGATCTGTTCCAGATAAAACTTGGAAAAAGTCCTCTCCATTTTTGACAATGCATTCATATGAAACTAATATAATTTGTACACGAGTTATTGTTCTTTAAAAGATTAAGTTTTGGTTGATGGATTGGGTCTAGTGCTACAACATGTACAACAACATTTCTAACTGAAAATTATTATTTTCTTTAATTTAACTAACAAGAAAGCAAAATTATAGAATATAATTTATTACTATGTATATTGAGAGTTTTCATTCTCCTCATTAAATCTACTTAGAGAGAAGGTTATAACCATTGTAGTACCACAACAACGCATCCTCATATTCGTGTGTCCTTCATGACTAGTTTTGGATGTTATCATTTTTAAGTAATACATGTAGCATACGGTGCATGTAAATACAATAAATTGATGATCCATAGCCAATATGGAACAAAGGTTGTGTCTTTCTCACAGCAGTTAGTGGTTGCAGAGGTCCATGTGAACAGTAGCTTTTATTAGCTGTCATTGCTTGCATTACACTGAAGAGAAGTTCAAGCAATTCCTTTTTCTAATGCTGCAATCTTTGTATTCATGGACGTTACTTCAGAGTAGTGTTAATATAATAAAGCAGTAATTTGTGTTAGTATTTTCATGTAAGATTTGATCATAAACTATTTGTTCATGTTTTACGTGTCAGTAAAGTGAGTGGCGGTATCTATACAGGAAGACGTTGGGGTGGTTTTATTCATTTATTTATTTTACTGCCCTGAAGAGCGAAGTATTTTCTGTTTAGATGTTTCAATGTTCATACATTATCAACATATCAACAGTAGTTATACATTTTCATGATCCTTATTCTTCCATAATTCGATTTTCTAAGTACTGCTTTTACTAGGTGTTGGTTGTTTTCCAAATATCATATCAAATAAATTTAGCAAAATGAAGATTCATTAAGTAATTGTGTTATCACATTGGCTGACTGCTGAGGAACTGGGAAATGCTAAAGAAATAAAGATCTTGTCATATTTAAAGCATTTGACAAGGGAAGCCTGCGTCAAGGATCATATAACAATGCCAGTGTTAAATTGTTTCCTTCAGTCAGTAATGACTGTAGATGCTTGTGTTTCATAGGGAATTGTTAAATGTGGAGCAAAAGTAATGCTAAAGGATCTGGCAAGTAGGAATGGATGCTGCCTCGAAACTGGAACAGTTTTGTAAGTGACATACTGCTTAATGGCTTCTGTCTCAGTATCTTCAAACAACATTTGTGTAACAATTTTTCTGTTTTTCTTCCAGCATTAGTTGCTGTCCTTTCCAGTGATCTCTCTCCATTGCTGGTGGCACCACCAGCAATGGAGGGTAAATCTTTGACAATGACAATTACTTTTGCTGATGATATGTCAGAAAAATCAATACCCGAAGCTTGGTATGAATGGAAAAGGCTAGAGGCAGCTCTTGTCTATCAGTGTTTATGAAATAGCTTGTGCTGATGCTCTTACTTTATTAACTGAAGCAGTATGGATTGGCGGACCACACACACACACACACACACACACACACACACACACACACACACACACACACACACACACTTACACGTTTTCTTTTCCAGACAAGTCAAGCTGTGCTATGTTGTATTGAACATGTCACTTTGTAAATGCTTCCTGTTAGTTCGGTGTCTGCTGTGGTGGTCTGACTTGTTTTCATGCTTTGATGAAGCACTGCTCTTTTTCATCTGGGTTTATCAAATCTACCAGATACTTACTTAGTTGAGATGTAGCATGAGATACAAGGGGTGTGTGTGTGGGGGGGGGAGGGGGGGGGGTAGCCACACTTGCACCCACAAGTGGGGGCAGGCGTGTCCACTCCTGCTACTATCCACCTTAGAAATGCCTTCAAATTACACATGCAAGTAATGTGAGGCACTGATGTAAGTGACATTGCTGTTGATTGTCAATGTCAATGTTACATGGGATATCATTGTTACTTATGTCATTACTCCTCTAACAATAATGCTGTTGGCCTGCACATTAACAATGAATTGTTCTGTCATGTCAATAGTTACTTCTCGTGGAATTTACAAACGTGAATGTAACAAGAGAAGTACTCAACTTACTTTATATTTCAGTTACACTAGCCATTATGAATTTAACTACTGTCTTTGGCAAGTATTGTTTCATTTTACTGCAAATTTTGTTCCATTTAAATAGGACTGTAGTAAAGAGGTAATCCAAGACGTGATTGCTCATAGACAGCAATGGTAGCATCAGTTTTGACTGTTTCGATTTTTCCTCATTGGTTTTAATATGAGAGAACAGTTCTGATTTTCTTATCTCCTCATAAAACAAATTATATTTTTTGCAAAAGCCAGTTTATTATTTCAACATGTTGAAAATAAAAGGCAGTTGACAAATTAATTGAAATGTTCAACAACTATGGAAATGTTCAACAACTATGGAAATTCCTGGATGCAATAATATGTAAAATAAGGGAAAGGCAACTATTCACCTATATGGCTGATGTGTAGTGCATAGAAGCACTCTAGAGAAAACAGTATTCACACTAGCTTTCGATCTCTTGCTCTTTCTGTGTGAAAAATACACACATTCACACAGTCTGACGGCTGCAGTGAGATTAGGGAATTTGTGTGTGTGTGTGTGTGTGTGTGTGTGTGTCCTTTTGCTATTGAAAGAGCAAGAATTTGAAAGTTAGTGTGAATACTGTGTTCTGCAGCAAGTTCCTACACACTGCACATCTGTCTGCTATGGGCAAGTGGTTTTCTTCCCCTTATTTTACATATAACTTACATGTTCTGAGTGTGATCACAATATTTAATTGGAGATCAGATGCCCGCTAAACCCGCAGGGCAGAACAGGTGATTAGGATTCTGGAAAGGATCAAATAAGGTGTTGGTCAGGTTCATTCAAAATTGTAATTTAATAACACCTTTAAACCAAAACTGCACATAGCCGAACCTTTAGAACTATGAGTTTCAAAAGGCTATTATTTCACAGCTGAGGGCCTCCACACAAGACATCTTACGAGTAAACCAAATAAAAATGCAGTAAAAATTGCAAATAAACTAATTAAAATGTATATGGCATCACAGCTAGGCTGGAAAGCCTCAAGGTAAAAGTAGATAGAACAAACATATGCAAGGTGCACTACAAGCGGCCGAGGGCCACAATTAAATTTTAAAGTTTTAAAATATATTACCATAATCTTTTAAGGCAGAAGGCCGCAATGTTTTTGCTTAATGAATAATTTCAAGAATAAGGTTTTAAGCAGCTTAAGGCCCACAATTGATGTTCCAAAATTCAAAAATACATGAAGTCCAGTAAAAACAAGAATCTTTAAATCATTGGCTTTGATAGACTATAAACAGACAATTAAACACAGGTGAGAAGGACAATAAAGAAAACGGCACTCAGAAGCCTCCAGGGAGGTCGGTCTGTTCTCGTTCACTTACTTGAGACAGGTGGTGGGCCCAACTGCACTTGATCCGTCGGAACCCAACCAGGGGACAGCCGTGGACCGACTGACTTACTTGCCACTAATCAGTACATGAGAACTCAAACACAAAAGGTTACGAATGTGATTATCCACAATGAAATATATATTAGCTGTCAAAACTACACACCATGTTGGACAGCGACAACAGGTGAGGAAAGGACGCTGCCTGAAATTAAGTTAGTGGCCAGGGCAGGCAATTGGAACACTAAGGGTCACAAGGCAGAAAATTCCGCTGGTGCACTTGAATTTGAAATACGGTAATATAGTTAACTTCACCCAAAAGGAACACTGCCTGAATTTACGTCAGTGGCCAGAACAGGTAACGACAACACTAACGGCCACAAGGCAGAAAGTTCTGCTGGTGCACTCAAATTGTAGTCAACCTATAGTTAATTGCACTGCATGGCAGCTAAATTTCAGCAATAGAAACACTTTGTGTTACTCACAGAAAACATCCCCAACATCAAATCACCGAAACGAACCACACAACATGGACAGATGTGGCTTGGGTAGTTGAAACCACTACTCAACTTTGATGTCCTGTTTCGGTGAACCACAAAGCTCGTGGCGATTGGACAGATGCACATGCCCTTCCGACACTGCGCAAGGACCAGCAGCGGATCCAGCAGACTGCACCGCGCGGAGATACCTTCCCTGGTCTGCAGCAACTGACCGACTCGCCGCAGAATGCCGACAACATCTAAAATAGTCGTCAGTTGGAAATAACGCCAACTACACACACAACCTGACAAACACTTCCACGAAGGCCTGAACGATACCCAACAGTCACGAAGCACACACGAAGACGAATCAGGAGTCAATGTGTGCGCGCACACACTCACACTCACACACACACACACACACACACACACACACACACACACACACACACAAACACACACAGCCGACTCATGAACGATTGGTGACCCATAATGCGTTGTCCAGTAGGACGACCAACTGACGATCCACGAAGACCATTGCCCAGCTCAAGTGATGCGTGGCGGCAATGGTCAGACAGGCCATGTCGACGCAGACCTCAGTGCTCCAACCTGACTGCACTAGTGCCACATTGCAACTCCCCGACTGGCAGGTCCGGACTGCGCTCCAGATGTGTTCCAACTGACTGGCAGCCTGAACTCGCGACCCGAACTCCCGATTGACAGCTACCGGGAAGTAATAGCAGTCGAGCAAAGATACTACGAGAGGGGATATATCGATATGCACTACTAGTGCCGGTCACCGTCAGGCAGAGCAGCAACTCAGTGACAGTAGTAATTTAAATTAATGTAGTGAGGTGGAAGTACATTAAAAACAGGGTGTAAAATACATGATGGCGGGAACACGAGCCACGCTCGGCTCAGGAGACATTAAATATTTGTAATGCATTTGGCATGAATCCATTTTCATTCAAAATAATAGCTCACTTTTACTTAGAAACCAGTACAAGAGGCATTCATTCTTTTCACTTCTCTAGAAACGATAGGCATTGAATAACAAGCCCACATATGACAATATTTTTATTCATTCTTCATTACTGGATGGGTATTCTCTTAGTAAAAGGGTGAATGGCCTTTCAGACCATGATACACAAATTTTTGCACGAAAAGGCTTTTGTACGCAAAGAAATGTCACATACAGGGTGGCGCATGAAATGTGTTACCAATTGTTTATTTCACAATTTACGACGCACATTAGATATCCCGCTGGGATCTCTACAGCAGTACCAGACGAGTTTGGAAAAACAAATGAGTTACAAAATGACGTCTAATTCACAATACTGCCACTAGGAGACTAGTAAGCAGCAATGGCTGACAATGGAAGACTGACGACACAGCAACGATTGGCAATTGTGATACTTTTTCATGAAACAAAATGCCTTGTTGTGACTCAGAGGCGTTTTTGACAACAGTTTAACACACGATGGGTCCCTTGCAAGAAGACCATCCACAGGTTGTATGATAAATTTGTACAGGAAGGAACAGTATTGGAAGCGAAGCGACCTCGGCCTAATCCTGTTTGTTCGCTGGAGAATATTGAAGCGGTACGAGTTGCTGTACAGAGAAGTCCCGGGAAATCGTGTAGAAAGGCAGCATTGCAACTGGGAATATCCAGATGCTTCATTCAATGCATTCTTAAAACTGACCTCCATATGTACCCATACAAGATTACCTGTGCACAGAAACTCACTGAAGAACACAAGCAGCAGAGACTATTGTTTGCTCAGTGGGCGGAGGATAGGGAAGAAACTCTTAACAACGTTTGGTTTTCAGGCGAGGTGACTTTCATTTAGACGGTGTGTTTAACAAACAAAATGTACACTTTTGGGCGACTGAAAACCCACAAGTGCTTCATGAACAACAACATTATGCTCCGAGGATTACAGCGTGGGCAGCAATTTCCAGTCACGGACTTATGGGATCCTTTTTCTTTGAAGAAACTGTGAACAGCGAGTGTTATTTGAGCATGCTTCGCAGTAGCTTCATTCTACAGCTTCTTGCTACTGCCTTGCCAGTCAATATGCAGTGGCTCATGCAAGATGGAGCAAGGCCACATACTGCAAACACTGTGTTGGAGTTTTTACATGAGCATTTCGACATGCGGATCATTTCACTCAGGTTTCCAGGTCGCTTCAATGACGGACAAAATTGGCCCCCCAATAGTCCAGACCTCAATCCATGGGACTCTTTTCTTTGGGGATACCTAAAGGAAAAAATTTTCTCGAAACGTCCACGTGATTTAATGGAGCTCAGAAGACATATTCTTCAAGCTTGCAGTGAAATTACGGAAGACATGTGCCGTAGGGTAATCACTAACTTCAGTGTTCGTTTGAAGGAAGTTAAGAAATGAAATGGTGGACATATTGAGCATGTGCTGAGTTGGAACAAATCTCCTTGGACGGCTCTTCATTGTAGTATATGTTCGTTTCAGATTGTATTGACAGTAAAGTTTATATTCAAAAACAAAATGGTAACACATTTCATGCGCCACCCTGTATAATTACAAACTATGTAGGACAGCTAATACAATGGCAGTTGAGAGTTTCTTAAACATCGTTAAGGAACAAGAGTGGCTGGATGTTTATAGTGCCGATAACATAGACAGCAAATACAATGCTTTCTTTAACATCTTTCGCATACTCTTTAAGAGTTGCTTTCCATTAGAACATTCTAAATGGGGTACTAGCAGTAAAAAGCAGCCTGGGTGGCTGGCTAGTGGGATAAGGATATCATGGAGAACAAAGTGGGAATTATATCAAAATGCTTGAAGTAGTCGCAATCAAGCTATAGTAGCCCTTTACAAACAGTATTGCAAGGTGTTTAAAAATGTTGTTAGGATGGCAAAGAGTTTGTGGTATGCAAATAGAATAGATAATTCACAGGGTAAAATTAAAACCATATGGTCAGTTCTGAAGGAAACAGTATTTAACAGTCACTTTCTGAGCATTTTTGGTGAATTAAATAAAAACTTAGTTTCTACAGGGAATCGTATAACTCCCCTGGAAAATGCCTTTTCGAGATTGACGTCTGAAATACTCTTCTTTGATCAGGGGAAGACTGAGTCAATAATTTAATCACTGAAGACTAAGGACTCTCATGGGTATGAAGGAGTGCCTAGCAAGATATTAAAGTACTGTGGTGCCCTGTACTTAGCCATATTTTTTCCTTTTAGAATTGTCAGTTTCATGAACGATTAAAGTACTCAGTAGTAAAGCCGCTTTATAAAAAGGGAGATAATGTAGACAATTTTAGACCTATATCTATGTCATCAGTGTTTGCCAAAGTTATTGAAAAGGCTGTGTGTGTAAGGATAATAGATCATTTTATATCACATAATTTGCTATCAAATGGACAGTTTGGCTTTAGAAGTCATTTAACAACTGAAAATGCTATATTCTCTGTTCTCTGTGAGGTACTGGGTGGGTTAAACAAAACATTTGGAATGCTAGGCATATTTTTTTTGATTTAACTAAGGTATTTGTTTGTGTTGATTACAAAATATTGCTCCAGGAGTTGGACCATTACGGAATTTGGGGAGTAGCTCACAATTGGTTCACCACGACAAACGGCAAAAGGTCATTATTCATATTGTTGAGAATTGCTCTGATGTGGGATCTGAGTGGGGTACAGTCAAATGGGGGTGCCCCAGGGATCTGTGTTGGGACCACTCCTGTTCCTTATTTATATAAATGATATGCCCTCTAGTATTACAGGTAACTCTAAAATATTTCTGTTTGCTGATGACACTAGTTTGGTAGCAAAGGATGTTGTATGCAACACTGGCTCTATTTCAAATAGTGCAGTTCATGATATAAGTTCCTGGCGTGTAGAAAATAAACTAATGCTAAACCACAGTAGTTTCTTACACACAATTCAACAAAAACCGACATTTTAATTTAACAAAATGGACATATGACTAGTGAAACTGGACAGTTCAAATTTCTAGGTGTTCAGATAGATAGTAAACTGCCATGGAAAGCCCTCATTCAAGATATTGTTCAAAGACTTAATGCTGCCATTTTTACTATTCAAACGGTATCTGAAGTAAGTGATTTTCATTCATTTATGTCATATGGTATTATATTTTGGGGTAACTCTTCCCATTCTAAAAAGATATTTTTGGCTCAGAAAAATGAGCAGTTCAGGTAATAAGTGGTGTAAGTTCGCGAACCTCTTGTCGACCCCTCTTCATTGGTCTGGGTATTTCGATGCTGGCCTCTCAATATATATATTCTTTATTGTTGTTTCTTGTTGACAGTATCAGCTTATTCCCAAGAATTAACAGCTTTCACTCAGTTAATACTCGGCAGAAATCCAATTTGCATTTGGATCGCATTTCATTAACTCTTGTGGGGAAAGGTGTGCAGTATACATACTGCTGCATCCATTTCCAATAAGTTACCACAAGAATACAAATATGTTAGCAGTAATCCACGTGCTTTCAAATCGAAACTGAAGAGTTTCCTCGTGGGTCAATCCTTCTATTCTGTTGAGGAGTTCCATGAAAAATTAAGCCGATTCTTTTGTTACATTGTTGATCATGTTTACTGAAACTTATGGCTTGACTTTTTTAGGGTTCATAAACATTTTACTTTGTCTGTTATTACTTTTAAGTTGTACTTACATGTGCTGACATGTTCCGTGACCTGGGAGATTTGCTCCTCAATTTGGTCCTATGGAACTAGATGTGTAAATAAATAAGCAAAGTGTTATTAACATACTTAATAGACCTCCCAGTGTTACTGTACTTCTCAATAACTCCAAAATATTATTGCCTGTCTTGGTGAATGTGTTCACAGTTTCTCGTTTTTTTCCAATTTTCTTCAACAATATCTTGAATCCCTGATAATCTTTCACCAAACACAGCTGCCCTCTAAAAAAGCTATTTGTTTTTCAGTCAGGAAGCACTGTTCTCAGTGTTGGGTATCGCGTTTCATATTGTGGAAATAACATATTGTTCAACGAATGATACATATATCAGAACCATAAGTTTCCATAACAGTTTCTTCTTGGAACATTTTGTATTTATAAATGACCCATCTTTTTTGTCAACTCAGTGGACCACCTCACTGTGTATAACGAGGTATGCTCATATATATACATAGCATCAGAAACACATCTTTCAGCATTTTTCAGAATAATAGGATGGTTTCCATTATCTTTGTACTTCATGAAAACATATACATAATTTATTTAATGTTTTCAGGTCAGAGAAAGACGTGTACCGTGGAAACAGGTTACTGCATGTCTGAGCCAGCTCCTTCCCCCATCACACAAAACCAGCACATGTCTACTTCCTATGCTGACACCATAACTCACATTGCATCTTGCGAGCTACAGCTTCACAAGGTACCAAACTCTTCCATTGTCCCGTCCCTGCTGTCAGTTGTAAACCACCACAGCTTCCTCTTTCTGCTGTATGTTGTAAACCTACATTATTCTGCTATATATATTGCCAAAATGATAACACGTCACTTGGCAGAAATTTTTACTTTGTGACATTCCAAGCTGGCCGCTATGGCCGAGCAGTTCGAGGCGCTTCAGGCCCGAACCGCACTGCTGCTACGGTTGCAGGTTCAAATCCTGCCTCGGGCATGGAGTGTATGATATCCTTAGGTTAGGTAGGTTTAAGTAGTTCTAAGTCTAGGGGACTGATGACCTCAGATGTTAAGTCCCATAGTGCTTGGAGCCATTTGAACCATTTTTTGACATTCCAAGCTTCCTTTTCTCTGAAGCTTTTAGCAGCAGTGTTCCTGAAGTAAGACTGAACCTGTTGGGGTACATGAAGATGTCTTAGGAGGTACACCAAAGTTTAAAATAAGCATTGTACATAATCATTTAATTATGTACTAAATAGACTAATTTTTCTTTTCATTGTTTAAATCAATTTAATGTATTGCTTTGAATTACGTTGTTCCAGTTTCAATTAACACATAACTACTGAAATTTATGTATTGTTTGTGGTACAAAGTTCAGTGTAAAAGTTCACATAGGGCTACAGAAGAAGAGAAAGAACACTGGAATGTTTTAGCAACTGTTTGCATTCCACTTTACTTAGAAGGTGTGATGATGCCCATTAATTAAAAACTCTGTCTAACCCTGTCAGGTTGCATGTATGCACCATGCACTCCACATGAGCCTCCTGCTGCTGCCAGGAGCACAGCAGATGTGAGGAGGTGGCCCAGCCACCGGTATCCTCCGGCTACTGTGGGTCTGTAAGGCATCAGCGGCCAGGCCACATCCTCATTCTGGCTGTGCTCCTGGCAGCAGCATGAAGGAGCTTCCGGCAGTGGGCACCACACATTCGAAATACAGTGAAATCACTCAAACTCAGGGACTGTGTGAAAACATATAAAACAAATGCAACCATCAAAGACTTCTGTCAGTCGTTTCTCAGATTGTGGAAAACACTCAAATCCAGATAGTGAGCAAAACATACGCAATTATATAGCTGATGTGGCTGCAGAAACTAGTTTCAGTCAGTTTTTTCATTCTATTGAAAAAATCAACTGAACAAAAAAACAATCAACTGACTAATTGCTTGCTAAAACCAGTTGGTTGCCCCATCACCAGAAGTACAATTCTTCTAATGGTTTGGAGAGCCACAGCTGATTTCATGTTGTGAGAAGCTATTGGGTGTGAGTTCAGGTCACAGCTAGTAGTGATTGATGGGACTCAGGCACAGCTGTACATCACGGACATCCTGCATCCTCATGTATTACCTCTCATGTGACAATATTGTGATGCCAATTTTCAACAGAACAGTGTGTGTCCACATATTTCTGTGTGAACTGTCTGCATGACTCTCGTGTCTGGAAATTTCCCCATATCTGTTCCTATTAGAAAATGTGTGGGACTTGCCTGTATGTCAGCTCCATCCCAGTGTCAGTATGCAGGATATTGAGGACCAACTGCAACAGCTGTGAACCGGCATACCTCAGGAGAGGATACAATGGCTTTATGACATTCTTCCCAACCACATCATTGCAAGCATCCTGGCCAGAGGGAGTGCAGCATCATAGTGATAAGGGAGCCCTTACTTCCATTTGTAAATTTTACTCTATTTTGTAATCTCTGAAGTGACATCACATACCCTCTCAACCCTTCAAGTTTCATTTTGTTTGCTTCCTTCTTTCTGGGTGCTTCCTTTTTTGTCAGCTGGTGAATTTTAAATGAGGTATATGCTTTCCAGTCATATCTCTTTTTTTCCCCTTTGTTCATCAGACGACGACTTCCATACAGACTGACATCTGCTGTGGCATTCTGCAGATGGAAGCACAGTAAAAGGCCCCTGTGTGTTTGTCTGTAAATGACTTTTGGTAATTGTGTTCCAATCGGCAACGGTCTGTATAAACTGATAAATACAGTACCCAGAATCAGTTGCACATGAGAACTCTGTAATAATGTATGTAGCTGAAGAGATTCAGCTTGATACACTTAAGAAAGGCAGTATGGGGCTCAATAAATAAGTAAATGAATAAAAGTGTACCCGCAAATGAAAATCTTGAGAAATCACAGGCACTCAGTTTCTAGCTATGAAGAATTTCTTAAGTTGTGATTATAATATGTGGTAGTGATACTTCCTGGTGGTTCATTAATTATATATTTGCTGTTTATTGCAGGTGTCCTTATGTGAAGCGGTGCTCCCGTACCTGTTAGATTTGGTACTTGCAGGCAAGGAAAAAGTATGCAGCTCTATTGTCATACACCACTTACAGCATTTCTTCAAAGAGCACTTCCAAAAGCACTTGCAGTTCGTTAAGAAGTTAAATACACTGTCGGAAATGAGAACAGATAGTAAGTCAACTGTTAATTGTCTCATCTTACAAGCTTAAGAACTCCTAACAACATATTTTAGGATAAAAAAATTAAAATAACTGCAGATCTCCCTCCTCCCCGTCTCTCATGCGTGCAAAGGAAAGAATTTATATGTTCAGTGCATGCAGTTAATGACTCAAATATAAATGGTTGGTGTGAAGTAGCATGTAGAAGCTTTAGGATTAAAGGACATCATTCACCGAAAAGCAGAAGTGTCAAGTCATTGAAAGGCACGC
The DNA here is from genome assembly GCF_021461395.2 of Schistocerca americana. Taxonomy (NCBI): domain Eukaryota; kingdom Metazoa; phylum Arthropoda; class Insecta; order Orthoptera; family Acrididae; genus Schistocerca; species Schistocerca americana. The sequence continues at coordinate 572,823,631 of NC_060120.1, forward strand.
ACAAAAGAAGGAAAACTTGCTAGCTTTCAACTTGTCAAAAGATAAGCTAGAATGCACACACCCCTATTTAGTGCTGACTAGACAGACAGTGCCACTGCTGTTTTGCAGCAGGTGGGCTGGCTGTGATGGGGTTATTGTAGGGCAGGGTGGGTAGAGATCAGAAATAAGGAGAGTGCTGGGTGTGTGTGGCTAGTGGCTTGAAGGGGTGCAGCCTGTTTGCTGGCTAGAAGTGTAAGAGGGAGGGGTGGCAGTTATACTTGTGGCTGGTGTTAAGTAGCACACGCTGAAGGCTATGTGAGGACATGAAATCGGAGAGGAGGGGGGAGAGTAGTGGGAGTGGGGAGTGTGTGACAGAATGAAGGGACATCCTGAAGGCTACATGAGGACATGACTGGTGGCACGGGGGAGAGGAGAAGGGGGGCTGTTGACAGAATGGAGGAAGGGGAAACTGGTGGGTATGGAGGGTGCGGGGACAGTGGGTTATCTGAGATTGAGGCCAGATGATTATGGGAGCGGAATATGTGTTGTAAGGATAACTCCCATCTGCGTAGTTCAAAGAATCTGTTGGTGGAGTGAAGGATCCATATGGCTCAAGTAGTAAAGCAGCCACTGAAACAGAGCATGTTGTGGTCAGCTGTATGTTGTGCCACAGGGTGGCCAACTTCGTTCTGGACAATAGTTTGGCAACGGCCATTCATCCTGGTGGACAGCTGGTTGATAGTCGTACCAACATACAAGGCTGTGAAGTGTTTGCGGCAGAGTTCGTATATGACATGGCCGCTTTCACAAGTGGCTTGGCCTCTGACGGGGTAGGATAAGCCTGCACAGGACTGGAGTAGGAGGTGCTGGGCAGGCAGATTTGGCAGGTCTTGCACCCTGGCCCGCCACAGGGATATGATCCCTGTTGCAAGGAATTAGGAGTGGGAGTGGCATTGGAATGGACTAGAATTTTGTGTAGGTTGGTGGACAGTGGAACACCACTTTAGGAGGGGGGGAGGACCTCAGGTAGGATATCCCTCATTTCATTGCAGGAGGAGAAAATCATAAATACAAGTACACTAAGATAAAACTACATTCCTTTGCAATGCGTAATATAAATATTTTTACGAGGGTGAGTCAAATGAAAACCTTAAATATTTTTAAAAAATATTGTTTATTGTGCAGAAGTGGTACAAAGCTGTATCACTTTTCAACATAACCTCCCCCACGCTCGATGCAAGTCCTCCAGCACTTACAAAGTGCATAAATTCCTTTAGAAAAAAATTCTTTTGGTAGTCCGCGCAACCACTCGTGCACCGCATGGCATACCTCTTCATCAGAACGGAACTTCTCTTCTCACATTGCATCTTTGAGTGGTCCAAACATATGGAAATCACTTGGGGCAATGTCTGTTGAGTATGGTGGTTGAGGAAGACACTCAAAATGCAGGTCGGTGATTGTTTCAATGCCATACGGGCATTGTGGGGCCTTGCATTGTAATGTTGCAAAAGGACACCTGCTGACAGCAGTCCGCGTCGCTTTGATTTGATTGCAGGCCGCAGATGATTTTTTAGAAGATCTGTGTATGATGCACTGGTGACAGTGGTCCCTCTATGCATGTAATGCTCTGAAATGATACATTTTTCGTCCCAAAAGAGAGTCAGCTTAACCTTCCCTGCTGATGGTTCTGTTCAAACTTCTTTGGGTTTGGTGATGAGGAATGGCGCCATTCCTTGCTCGCTCGCTCTGTTTCCGGTTGATGGAAGTGAAACCAGGTTTCGTCCCCAGTAACAATTCTTGCAAGGAAGCCATCACCTTCTCGTTAAAATCGTGGAAGAAGTTCTTCGCAAGCGTCAACATGTTGTTCTCTCATTTCAGGAGTCAGCTGCCGTGGTACCCATCTTGCAGACACTTTGTGAAACTGGAGCACATCATGCATAATGTGGTGTGCTTACCCCTGACTAATCTGATAACATGCTGCAGTGTCATTCAGTGTCACCTGGCGGTTATCCTTCACTGTGGCTTCGACTGCTGCAATGTTCTGTTGAGTCACAACTCGTTGTGCCTGACCTGGACGAGGAGCATCTTCCACTGAAGTCACACCATTTGCGAACTTCCTACTCCATTCATAGACTTGCTGCTGTGACAGACATGCATCACCGTACTGAACCTTCATTCATCGATGAATTTCAATAGGTTTCACAACTTCACTATGCAAAAACTGAATAACAGAACGCTGTTCTTCCCTGGTGCAAGTCGCAAGTGGGGTGGCCATCTTTATACTGATACTGTGACAGTATGTGTGCATCTGCACTATGCTGCCACCTACAGGCCATTCTGCACGCTGTTTGTAGCACTAGCACGCCTACGGTACCTACTTACAAGATAATAGCGCAAAATTTTGATTTGTTATTACAAATTTAAGGTTTTCATTTGACTCACCCTCGTATTTGGGAGTATTTCCCAAGTGTTTATAAATAATTGTTAGTATGAAATGTTTGAAGTGATATGTGAAAGATGGCGCAGGGGTGCTGTGCAGGTTTTGTGATAGTTTCATTGGAGGAAATACTGAAATACAGAAAATAGTCAAGTAATTGACTCTGCTCTGATAATTTTTGATTCTGCACATTGAACAAAGTCACAGCGAAACAGGAGAGGAAGATTAAGAAAGATCTTAACGCTGCAGTGGACACTACTGGAGAGGATGGTAAGCATGTGAAGAAAGGCAAAGAAAAGTGGGACATCAGTCAGAGCAGAAAAAAAAAAACAGTATCTTGACAGTTTTGTCACTGATTTGGGGAGGAGGGGAGAGGGACATTCATGTGATGTGGGTGCTTTCATTAGGATATCAGTCAAGCTGCTTTCAATAGGATATAAGTCATTTCACAGAAAGTAGAAAATTCCCACTGATAGATTCAAGCTGTGGAAAACATGTCAGTTAGCTGTTGCAGGAAGTATTACAGTGGATCTTTGATTTTGTGTTCTCCGATTTTATGTTTTTCATAATTCTACGCCGTAAATTCATAGTCTCTGTGAAAAACTCATAAGGTCAATGCTGAAAATTCCCAGATTTTACATTTCTTCCTAGTAAGCGTTACCTCGATTCGAAGTTCTTACTCAGCGTCTCACTTGACTTCATCCTGTTTTCTTCCTATTGACTTTTAATGTGACTAAACGAGTTGTAAGTGACACACAAGACTGATCGTTTTCAAAATTGGTGGTGGTGAAGTTAAGGGAATATTTTAGGCTGTTGTGGAGAGGGGAGACGAGAGAGTAAATGGTGAATAAAGCACAATCGGTGTTGCCAACACAATGGAAGAATAAGACAGTCGATGCAAAGTGTTCCAGACCGAGCCAGTACATGACGAAGCGGCTCAATCACCACCTTTTCTTGTGCCACTTATAACTCAATCTTACCTTTTTTCATGAATTTCCGATGTTCTGCATACAGCATCAGTATCAATTGTAAACATTTTAAATTCAAACTGAGTCTTGAAGAGTATTCTTGGTCATAACCGAGGAAACGCCGCCTATTTCCGGCTAGTGAACTCTTTGGCTGGCGACTCAAGTCACCCAACAGTCAGTGCAGCCACCACACCGCACTAACACACATAAAATGAGGTCATATACTGGATGTGAGGAGAGGGAGTGCAGATAGGGGTGAAAGCATTTTGTGAAGTTCTGATAATATATTTTTCGTGCAGATGATGTGCTATGAGAGAGATGTCACATGGAAATAGAACAAGGGTTTTGTGATAGCTTTCATGTTCAAATCTGACACAATAAAACTGCAACAAATACATACACTCCTCATGTATATACTTTCACCACACACAGTAGATTGTAAAGATTGGCAACAGTGGTAGAGGGCATGAAGTAAAACTGTAGCACCAGAGATTTCTTTCAGATTTACATTTTACACAGTGTACAGAAATTCACTGAGCAGACTTCTAATAAGGTTGTAACGTCAACTAGGGAAGTAAACTCATTATTTCATGTCTGTGTTTCTCTCATCAAGCCTAAAATAACACTTTAACATATTTAGCATATGAAGTGTGGCTTGTAAGAAAAGTATTAAAAAATAACAGCTATAGTGACGAAGTTTGTCATTAAGCAGATGTCTGCATTTATGCTCATGGTTTAACCACCTAGCTGCTGTGATGTTTTTCCTTTAATTCAACATGTTCATCAATTTTTGCTTTTATCTGGGTGAGCACAAAGGATGATCTCTCAAAAACGTGTGTTTTGAAGTATAATTTGTGGTTGTAACATGCTGGAAAATAGACTGATTACCTTGTCCCAGATACCAATTTCAATTTTTTGATGAGTTTTCACTTTGTGTTACACATTTGTGATTTTTTAAGAACTGATGGAATTCATTACCACAAATTATTGTATAAACATTGTATTGTACATTTAATTTCCTTCACTTACACAGAGTGCAGAGGATTGCAATTTTTAATCATATATCCCAATGACATGTGTTTTTGCTTGTATTTTGGGGGTTTTAACATTTTCCTCAATTCTGCATTTTTCTCAGTTTTGTGGTTTTTTAAGTCTGGACCACATAAGAATGTAAAATAGGGGTTTGACTGTAAGTTTCAGATGCCAGGTCGCAGACATTTCAGGTGAAAAGCACAAATCAGCCCGGTGGAAGAGGACTTCAAAACTCAGTGTAAGAATTTTTCAGATGAGGATCTTATTGTGCTAGTTGGTGGGAGAGTGCTACAGTGCTGAGAATAGACTGGTAACAATTGTTACAACAGTGAATCATACAAATGTTGATTTTGTTTCTGTTTTGAGGAATTATGTTTGACCCTATTGGACATTATAGGAGTTGGATCAGTATGGAGTGACTGAGATTGTCATTTACTGGGACTGACGTAACATTAGTTGCTGTTGACATTACTGTCAGGTGGAATGTTGCTAGCTATGGCATAAATCATTAAAAGTAAGAGTGTGGGACGTTTACTAGGGTGATAGCAGAAAACTTGATGGAGGAGTCTGCTGATCAAGATAGTACCTCTGTAGTCTCTGGTGTGAATACAGCTCCTTTCTTTGCTAAAATAATAGTTCAAATTGTTGATATTAAAGGAGGTTAATATAACTGAAAATTTAAAGTTTGAAACTTGCTAGTATAAAATGAGTTAGTTTCTTACATGAAATTATTATAGTGCTAAAAGTAAAATTTATGAATTTTGTTTTTGTTTAAATGAACTGTGGCCTACATCTACATCTACATCCATACTCCGCAAGCCACCTGACGGTGTGTGGCGGAGGGTACCTTGAGTACCTCTATCGTTTCTCCCTTCTATTCCAGTCTCGTATTGTTCGTGGAAAGAAGGATTGTCGGTATGCCTCTGTGTGGGCTCTGATCTCTCTGATTTTATCCTCATGGTCTCTTCGCGAGGTATACGTAGGAGGGAGCAATATACTGCTTGACTCTTCGGTGAAGGTATGTTCTTGAAACTTTAACAAAAGCCCGTACCGAGCTACTGAGCGTCTCTCCTGCAGAGTCTTCCACTGGAGGTTATCTATCATCTCCGTAACGCTTTCGCGATTACTAAATGATCCTGTAACGAAGCGCCCTGCTCTCCGTTGGATCTTCTCTATCTCTTCTATCAACCCTATCTGGTACAGATCCCACACTGCTGAGCAGTATTCAAGCAGTGGGTGAACAAGCGTACTGTAACCTACTTCCTTTGTTTTCGGATTGCATTTCCTTAGGATTCTTCCAATGAATCTCAGTCTGGCATCTGCTTTACCGACGATCAACTTTATATGATCATTCCATTTTAAATCACTCCTAATGCGTACTCCCAGATAATTTATGGAATTAACTGCTTCCAGTTGCTGATCTGCTATTTTGTAGCTAAATGATAAGGGATCTATCTTTCTAAGTATTCACAGCACATTACACTTGTCTACATTGAGATTCAATTGCCATTCCCTGCACCATGCGTCAATTCACTGCAGATCCTCCTGCATTTCAGTACAATTTTCCGTTGTTACAACCTCTCGATACACCACAGCATCATCTGCAAAAAGCCTCAGTGAACTTCCGATGTCATCCACCAGGTCATTTATGTATATTGTGAATAGCAACGGTCCTATGACACTCCCCTGTGGCACACCTGAAATCACTCTTACTTCAGAAGACTTCTCTCCATTGAGAATGACATGCTGCATTCTGTTATCTAGGAACTCCTCAATCCAATCATACAATTGGTCTGATAGTCCATATGCTCTTACTTTGTTCATTAAACGACTGTGGAGAACTGTATCGAACGCCTTGCGGAAGTCAAGAAACACGGCATCTACCTGTGAACCCGTGTCTATGGCCCTCTGAGTCTTGTGGACAAATAGCGCAAGCTGGGTTTCACACAATCGTCTTTTTTGAAACCCATGCTGATTCCTACAGAGTAGATTTCTAGTCTCCAGAAAAGTCATTATACTTGAACATAATACGTGTTCCAAAATTCTACAACTGGTCGACGTTAGAGATATAGGTGTATAGTTCTGCACATCTGTTCGACGTCCCTTCTTGAAAACGGGGATGACCTGTGCCCTTTTTCAATCCTTTGGAACGCTACGCTCTTCTAGAGACCTACGGTACACCGCTGCAAGAAGGGGGGGGGGCAAGTTCCTTCGCGTACTCTGTGTAAAATCGAACTGGTATCCCATCAGGTCCAGAGGCCTTTCCTCTTTTGAGCGATTTTAATTGTTTCTCTATCCCTCTGTCGTCTATTTCGATATCTACCATTTTGTTATGTGTGCTACAATCTAGAGAAGGAACTACAGTGCAGTCTTCCTCTGTGAAACAACTTTGGAAAAAGACATTTAGTATTTCGGCCTTTAGTCTGTCATCCTCTGTTTCAGTACCATTTTGGTCACAGAGTGTCTGGACATTTTGTTTTGATCCACCTACCGCTTTGACATAAGACCAAAATTTCTTAGGATTTTCTGCCAAGTCAGTACGTAGAACTTTACTTTCGAATTCATTGAACACCTCTCGCATAGCCCTCCTCACGCTACATTTTGCTTCGCATAATTTTTGTTTGCCTGCAAGGCTTTGGCTATGTTTATGTTTGCTGTGAAGTTCCCTTTGCTTCCGCAGCAGTTTTCTAACTCGGTTGTTGTACCACGGTGGCTCTTTTCCATCTCTTACGATCTTGCTTGGCACATACTCATCTAACGCATAATGTACGATGGTTTTGAACTTTGTCCATTGATCCTCAACACTATCTGTACTTCAGACAAAAGTTTTGTGTTGAGCCATCAGGTACTCTGAAATTGCTAAACAGAAAAATCTTCCTACCCTTTTTAATGTTTCTATTTATGGCTGAAATCATCGGTGCCATAACCGCTTTATAATCGCTGATTCCCTGTTCTGCGTTAACTGTTTTAAATAGTTCGGGTCTGTTTGTCACCAGAAGGTCTAATATGTTATTGCCACGAGTCGGTTCTCTGTTTAACTGCTCAAGGTAGTTTTCAGATAAAGCACTTAATAAAATTTCACTGGATTCTTTGTCCCTGCCACCCGTTTGAACATTTGAGTCTCCCAGTCTATATCCGGCAAATTAAAATCTCCACCCAGAACTATAACATGGTGGGGAAATCTACTCGAAATATTTTCCAAATTATCCTTCAGGTGCTCAGCCACAACGGCTGCTGGACCAGGGGACCTATAGAGACATCCAATTACCATGTCTGAGCCTGCTTTAACCGTGACCTTCACCCAAATCATTTCACATTTTGGATCTCCGTCAATTTCCTTCGATACTATTGCACTTCTTATCGCTATAAACACGCCTCCCACTTCACTGTCCAGCCTGTCTCTGCGGTATACATTCCAATCTGAGTTTAGGATTTCATTACTGTTTACGTCTGGTTTCAGCCAACTTTCTGTCCCTAGTACTATATGGGCGTTGTGACCGTTTATTAATGAGAGCAGTTCTGGGACCTTTCTATAGACGCTCCTGCAGTTTACTATTAGCACATTAATATTGTTATTCCCTGTTGCATTTTGCCTACTCCTACCTTGCCGCGTCTCAGGAGGCATCTTGTCAGGCCTAGGGAGGGAATTCTCTAACCTAAAAAAACCCCATGTGCACTCCACACGTACTCTGCTACCCTTGTAGCCACTTCCGGTGTGTAGTGCACGCCTGACCTATTCAGGGGGACCCTACATTTCTCCACCCGATAGCGGAGGTCGAGAAATTTGCACGCCAGACCTCCGCAGAATCGTCTGAGCCTCTGGTTTAAGCCTTCCACTTGGCTCCAAGCCAGAGGACCGCGATCGGTTCTGGGAACGATACTACAAATAGTTAGCTCTGATTCCACCCTGCGATCGAGGCTTTCTGCCTTCACCAATTCCGCCAACCGCCTGTACGAACTGAGGATGACCTCTGAACCCAGACGGCAGGAGTCATTGGTGCTGACATGAGCAACAATTTGCAGTCGGGTGCACCCAGTGCTCTCTATTGCCGCCGGTAGGACCTCCTCCACATCTCGGATGAGACCCCCCGGCAAGCAGACAGAGTGAACACGGGCCTTCTTCCCCGACCTTTCCGCTATTTCCCTAAGGGGCTCCATCACCCGCCTAACGTTGGAGCTCCCAATAACTAGTAAACCCCTCCCCCCGTGTGCCTGCTCGGACCTTGCTGAAGGAGCAGCCACATGTCCACTCACAGGCAGAGCGGGCGATGCCACACAGCCAGCCTCCACATTGACCCTCCGCCTCGTGCGCTGCGAACGCCGCTGAACCCGCCACTCCACTTGGGGAGAGGGTGGCGCAACCGCGCCCGGTACCCGCGAAGATGTCTCAACAGCAGGGACAGTGGGTGAAGCATGTAACACCTGGGGTGTACCTTGCGATGCACCAGACGCCCCACTGCCGCTACAGTCCGAGGCAGCAGCCTGAAGACGGCTGACCGTGGCCATCAACATGCTCAGCTGTTCGCGAACAGTGGCCAGCTCCTCCTGCGTCCGTACACAGCAGTCACACATCCTATCCATCCTAAGGAATCAATTTACTGAAGAGAGTTAATCAACTTTTAACTAGACTGCTAATTCACTAAAGGTGGCTGTTTATTGACTAAACTGTGGTTGCTAGCCATTTCTTGTAGAAAACAATGAAAATAGCACTACCTGTCTCTGGTCTACAAATCATATTGATAAGCCTTTCAGAACTCAGGGTATCCACTGAAATAAGAATTTCTTTATTTATTTTATTTTACTTGTCCAGGACTTAGATATACAAAATAATTAAAATGCAACATGATAAATAAAAGTACTGTACAGTAATACAAGATACTGACAGTAATAACAAAATACTGCAAGACATTTATGGTTTTCTATTAAATTGACCTCAGTTCCAGAATCCTGCGGTTTTGATGGCCTTGCCATTTGCTGCATAAAGATCTTCCGTAGTGCAAGGATCAGGCAGGTAGACCAGGAGATGTGTGTCATGAAGGTTGCCACACTCACATAATTCCTCCTCATTGCCCTCATTGGTGTAGCCTCAATTGCTGAGGCTCACCTTGCGCCTTGATACTCCTGTCCTCATCGGTCTAGAGCTTTCCATGTCACATATGGCAGATGAAAGCCTATGGCAGGTTCGTCTTTGATGTTCTTCCTGTGCCTTACAGTTAATGAATCTCGCCATAGCTCTGTTTGACACGTTCCGGGTACTGAGGGAATTGGTGATGTGTGCGTGAAGCTCCTTCTTGACCTCGGCCTTGACCTTTCTGCTTCATGTCTGAACAGGTGGTGCCTGGGGTCGATTTCCTGCTTGTTTTTTCTCAATACCTGCAGCTGTTCTTCTGCAGATGTCAGGTGGCGCTATACCCATAATTTGATAGATTTTGGTGACAGGAGTTGATCCTAAGTGACCAGTCACAATGTGTCCAATCTCATTCAGTGCCTTATCCACCTGTTTAGCTTGTGTGGATTTGCGCCAGACTGTGCTGCATATTCTGCTGCAGAGAAGCATAGTGCCAGGGCAGATTTATGGAGTACATTAGGCTGTGATCCCCAGGTGGTGGAAGGAAGTTCATGTGTGATGTTGCTGTGAGCAGATATTTTCAGCCTGGGTTGTTGGCAACGATCTTTGAACATGAGGTTACTGTCCAGCTTAACTGTCAATTATTTTGGAGTATCATAGTGGCATACTTGTTACTCTCTCCACGTAATACTTAACTTCCTCCTGGCTTCCTGGTTTCTCAGATGAAAGGCACAGACCTGCATCTTTTTGGCATTTGGCTTCAGGTGGTTATCATCGTAATACTTGCCGATACCCTCGAGGGCTGCTGTCAGTTTCGTCTCCACTCCTCCAGAGGTTTTGCCTTGAACTGCAGCTGCTGTGTCATCTGCATAGGTAACTATCCTTGTTTGAGGGTTGATTGGTTGGTCATTAATGTAGATGATGAACAGCATTGGTGCCAGTACACAGCCTGGAGGGAGACCATTCTTCAAGGTCCCGCATCGGGTCTTCCTGTTACTCAGACTGACAAAAAACCTCCAGTTTTGCAGCAAACACTGGATGACTTATGTTAGGTGGTCGTCTTTTGTAAATGAATATAACTTTATAATCAATTTCTTGTGGTTGACAGTGTCATGTACTGCTGAAAGATTTCATGCTTGAGATATGGAATATGAAACAATCAGGTGTACCCTGGACAATGTTAGGAGGAACTCTAGCAGTAGATCCTTCCACCACCAAGAGTAAGATCAAGAAATAAGAATGCTGAATTCAGGTGAACGTAGCTTTGCACTCAGTCATTATTAAGAAGATACGAACAAAGAGGTATTGTCAGCCTCATTCGGAAGGGATACATACATTTAAAAAATTAATATTCTAAAGATTTACTGTGATAGGCATTTTGAAGCTAAACTGATGTAAATTTGTGGAAAACTGACAGTAAATGTCATTAATATAGAGGCCTAATGCTGCTAATTTTGAGTAACTAGATGCATTATTAAGTCTCATGAACTCTGAATTGATTGAAACAATAACTAGAAGTGATTACAATTTAAATGGTGTAGACAATACAGATGTAGAACCACATTAAAACAGTTGTCATTTCATGTATTATAACTCCCCTACTCTAACTATATTTGAGAATATTTATTTAAGTGCTCCCTCCCTGTCATAGGGTACAGTCTTGAGCCACAGCTTCTGAGTTACATTCATCGTGGTTCTTAAAACAACAAAGCTGGGAAAATCAACATGACAATGAGAGGCATAGCAGTTCAGGAATTTTGGAACTTATATATAGACACAAATCCAAAAAGACTGCACATAACATATGACATATACCAAAAAAATGATTGTCATTTTTAAAGTAAGAACCAATTGGTAATGGAGTAAGAGAAATTTTATTTACGAATGTAACTTAAATCACAAATGACAATATCCAATTTTTTTCACTTTTCGGCATAGTTACATGAACATTTAAACATTTGTCAAGTCATGGCACCAGCTTTTGGACTGCATCAAAGAACTTACCTCCTGACTGTTAAACCAGTTAGTAACTGTTCCTTTCAACATGTCATCATTTTCCAAGTGCTTTCCATCAAGAA